>NW_020175833.1:164044-239578 GCF_003031525.2 Neophocaena asiaeorientalis asiaeorientalis | reverse complement strand
CCACCCCACCACCATCACTTTGGTCAATTAGAGGAGTCACACACTCCGGTCTATTGTCCTAAACGGATGACACCCAAAACTTGCTTATTCTTGGCCAACGACGAGGTATTCGAGGGTTTTTTTTTCTTGTTTTTCCTATTTTAACGGCTTTCTGAACACTTAGAGAAAGGTAATCAACAATAAATCATGTGATGTCTCCACTTTGCCACTGGAAGCATTTGGTTAATAGCACTCCCAGCCTGCAGACACATTCTGCAGGTTTATCAGAACATGAGTCTCCTCGGAGAGGTGAATTCACTTCTCCCTCTCATTAGCTCACAGCAGCTTTTGGTTGCACTTCATATTTCTGAACCTTAAGTACAAATTTGAAAAGATAATGATGAAAAACACTCTATTAAAGAGATAGAGCAGGAAAACAGTGCTGTCTGATGACTGTATTATTGTTTCTGTGACTGAGATTCATCATAGAATCTACAGACGAAGGACATTGGAAATGATCTTGCCCAACTTGCTGGATTTTTAGATCAAGACATTTAAGTCAGGCCATAGAATTTGCTTTGACAGTTAAAACTGAGGTCTCCTGATATTCAAACCAGAGTTCTTTCCAGTGTATCAGTTCCTAGGGTAAGGGAGCCTGTGCTATATGAATTGCATAAAGTAAGCGGGATTACAATGAAACAGTATTAAGGAAAGAACTCAGGAATGGGAGGAATAGAGCTGCTCTTTAAAGGAACCAGATATACAGACGCAGTGAAAAAAAAACACAGCTGCCTGGCAAGAACATTATGATTGAGGAAAGGCGACCCTTAAGGTCATGCTCAGAGACCAATGTGAAGACCAGTTATGAGCTAGTCTGTGCAAAGTCTCAAATACCAGAATTAAAGGTAATGCTGTATTGCTGATAATTCTATTATTATTCATTCAATTGCATTCACAAATTATGCCTCAATATTTAGAAGATTGATTCAAACTTGGTCTTAAAAAAAATCACCATGGAGACCATAGCTAACAATTTCGTTTCCACCAGGAATTCTCTCTTAGTCAAGCCCAGAGCACCTAAATACTGGCTAAAAAAAAATCTTCCTGTCAGAAAGAAGATCAGTCTGGATTCATGTAACTAGACTCCAAAAGGTTAATTTCTGTCTTCAGCAAAACCTTCATGAAGGGCCATTATATGGTGAACAGTGGAACAGAAGAATGGGGAGTGTGCAGGGTTGATGTCATTGCAAAGCAATTTGGGGAGAAAACACAACACTCAGGCCCAGCCCCTGAAAAGCAGTCCTACCCTTGCCACATGGGGTGGACTATATGTGACCTAATTGATTGTTTTTCTCTAAAGACTTGTGATTCGATTTATTCTCAGGAATTCTTTCCTAACAATTCTCTGGCCTCTACTCTCAAGCAAATCTACACAGCAAGAAGGAAAGGGGCGCTTTTCCATAAACCCTTTTCACTGGGCCCTATACACTGTCCAATCAGCTCCCTGTTCACACAGCCATCCATTTCAGAACCTGGAAGATCTGGACTGCTGTTGACATTAATCAAATGATTTGGTAATGGCCAAATATCTCCTACCCACTTTTAAATGTGTCAACAGAGCCTAAAGTTAACTGTTGGTTCTGTTCTTGCTGTAACACCATGTTTAGAAAATTGCTTGGCTGTTTATAGGCATGTTAGGGAAATTCACATGATACATTAGCAGTAGTGGATATAAAAGGGATCTTAAGGGGAGTGTGTTGGAAGGAGCTTTGAACTAGGTCTTGGGAAACATGGGTGTGAGTCCTATTTCTTGCTAGCTCAGTGGCCTCAGGACTCATCTTCTTTAACCTCACTTTCTCCATCAGTAAAGTATACAAGCTAGATAAGACTCATTTTAAATTCCTTCCAGCTTTATAATTCTATGATTCCACAATTACATTTATCTTGCCCTTTAGAATGCCAAACACAACCACAAATAGGCATTTAATAAACATTCCTAGATAGCATCAGATATGATTCTTTTTACTTGTATGTCTTTCCCCAAACCATTCCATATTTTAAAGTACTCAGCTAAAGATTCTGCAAATTACACCTTTCATTTCGTTTATATATTTAGGCAACTATGATGCCTTCAGGGTTATGGTTATAAATGATGGTATTGACTTGTTTTAAGAAGCAAGTAACTCCAGGAAAATGTGTCCCAGTAGAATTCAAAGTGTTTCCCCCCAAAGTCCTCCCCCTAAACCACACACACACATAACGTAAAGTTTTAAAATGTGTAAAACGTTAAAAAAAAAAGTCATGTTAGCATGGAGAGAATACAACAAAACAATAACATCAAAAAACACTGCTAGTCATTTTGTTGGTGTATTTTTTTCCATTAAAGAATTTTACACTTTTATATGCGGATGCCTATGAAAATAATTGTTGAGTTATCATGGGTAATTCTGTTGTTAGCATTTTATTTCCTAGATTCAAAAATCCTGAAGTGTAAAGCTAACACCAGTTTGATGTCATAGCAGGTGAATGTGCTTCTTTTCACTAAGATGCCAAAAATTATACTGTAATAATTGCTTATTTTTTGAAGAGACTTATCTACAAGAGAAACTATATACTAAACAAAGGGGTCAGACTGAACTGATCACCTCTAAGTAAACATTTTGAAACCCTCCCTTGCTTTTTGGCAATTATAAAATAAACAAAATCTCTCACAGCAGTGCCCCAATACAGTGGGTCTCCTCCTCTTCACGGCTAAATAGCTAACCTGACTCTCCTCCTCCATTCCTAGGCTGGCCTCTTCTACTTATATAATAGTGTTAAGTATGTTGCCATATGCATCATTTCATCTGCTCAGCGTCGTCCTAAGTGAAAGGCAAGACAGGGTTGTTATTTTCACTCTAGAGGGTTTTCCAGAGATTAAATTACGTGTCTAAAGTCACACTCTCGGCAATTAAACTGGAACGAGAAACGACATCTCCTAATTCATATCCCAGAGTGTTTGCACTGTGTTCTGTGGGATGGAAAGGAGTGAAACATTGATTATATTATTGTCATTTATTTGTGATTTTTTTATTAGATTTTGAGGCAAGACAAATACAAGGTTGATGGTATAGTTCCTTGCAAGCATGATAGAGAAGTGGAAAGGGTACAGCATAATATATTATTCAGATTCAAGACAGCCAAATCACACATACCTTCGCCTATCTGTTTACCAAAGTATTACCTAGCTGAAGGTTGTTTATAAAATTGGGGAAAGGCATGTAGGTGATCTCAAGGCAGAGGCATCTCCTGGTTTACAGAGTCCAGAGATAATGCTCTGTGTATCTATGAATATGATATATAGGGCTTCAGTTGAACACCAGAGATGAATGTTGATGACCACAAAGATGGCTATTATTGGGAGTTTGCCAGTTTTATTTAAAGCTGGAATACTGGCTCTCTGGATACCTGGATTCCTTCAAAGATCACCAGGCTGATTGGTAATACCAAGTAGTTCTTGGAGTTTAGAAGCTCTCGAGTATTGAGCTAGTTATCTGAAAGGAACCTCTGGACTCTGCTCTCATATAATTTTGTGACTTTTTAGACTGGGAATCTCTTCACTCCTGAGCGTTGATGTTTCGCAGATGCTTCTCCCTGAGACGGGGGACATGCATGCAAAGGTGGTGGAAATTCATGGATGGAGTCAGACGTCTGAGTTGGTATTTGAGGATGTGATCAGTTGCCAGGATTATGACACTCAACCATCCCATTCTCTGTATTGTCCAGAAACCTATGAAAAGGTAGTATAAAACTCCTTCCTTGACCAAGATGTTGATATTCTTTTTGTCCAGAGCCACCAAGGGCAGATCTTGAAAGAGTGTCTCAACATTTTGTCTTTCCCACTCAAAAAATGCTAGACCATGTTTCCCTACTGTTGCTATTTGTATCAGATATTTTCTTATTAAAAAAATGGTTCAAGACCTGATGTACGAAGACTGAGTAGTGGTAAATGAAAACGAAATAATAAAGAATATAAGTGAATGGTGAGATGTGGAGGAGGAAATGGTAGACATTGGAAAAAAATTGTAAATAACTCATAAATTAACCAAGCTTAAATTAACATCAACTAACGTCTAATATAAAAATAAACGTGTAAAATGTAAGTGAAAACTTTACTAAGTTCATTTATTCCAATGAAATATTTTATTGTCAGAAACTTTGTGATTAGAAGAGGTTGGGATAGAAGAGATAAAGAGATAAATTGTCAAAAGAAGCCCGTAATTCACACACACAAGCACACAACATCATGGTACGTGAAAACAAAAGAAAAAGATCGAGAGAATGGAGCACACTGGTCGTTAAGACTCACACCTTCTTCCACATTCGTAAAGACTCCAGAACACACTAACATGTCAAAGCAAAAGCAATGGATCAAGCCAGCCTGGATTCAAATACCTGCTCCCCTCTGTGTTCACTGAATCATCTCAGGCAAGCGACTTCATATCTCTGAGTCTCAAGAAAAACCAGATTTACTGTCAGGATTGACACGGACTACAACTGGGCCAGGAAAATCTTTCCACAAGAGAGACAGCTCTTGAACCAGGTCCTCTCTCATCCTCCTGCATGTGCTGTGTGCTTTCTCTGCCTTTGGTTCTCTCTATGTCTCTGCTCTATATCTCTCTTTCTTCTGCATCACAGATTCTGCCAACACGGGGTTCAACATCCTTACACCTTCAGTTTGCGCACCATCCTTCCTGACCTCAATTTTGCCTGTGACTTTTCAAAACAGCAGTTCCTTGAGGTAGTTGTCATTACCTCAATACTCTTAGTTTAAATGGCCCATACAGGGATCTGACTGGCCTAGGTCATTTTTTTTAAGATTTATTTTTTTTCTTTCATGAGCTTATATATATATCTCTATGTACAGGAATCTGCTTCTTTTGAAGTAGGTGCTCACCTTTGGTCTAATGATGTCAAGGTCGTGTAATACACAATTAGGTTTGGCTTTCCATCAGTGGCTTTAAGAGGAGCAATTGCCCTAGAGTCCTATCATTGGCAGACAGATAACAATGATTTAATTTTCTAGTACACTGAGACTTTGAAATATTTTTTTCAATGACTGCTACCGATCATGATTATCGATCCTGGATTCTATTATTGACTGCTCATCTATTTATTATAGCCTTCTGCCTAGATCTTAGTCTAAAATAACTTTTCCTATTGTTTGTAAATTAAGCTTCTTTGAGGCACAAGGAACACAGATTCTTAGCTTATCTCAAAGTTTGCTATAAAGATACACAACCAGGCTTCCTAGAGATAGAAGTTTTGTTCAGGCCTTGGCAATAGTTCAAAAAGTGATGATGCAAAGAAATTTTAGTAGTTGCCCCGTGGCATACTGTCGTTCAGACTATTGCTTTGGTGTCTTGGCAATTCTTTACCTCAACTTCTATTGTTAGCACTGCTTTTGTATGATGATCCTGCATGTGTCTCAAACTCTTCAACAAAGAAAAATCTGATTGACTTGGAAAATGACCATCCAGCAGAGGGTACTCTTGTTGGTGTTGGATAGAGCTTTCACACGAGGTCACACTTTATGAGTCTAAGGAAGGCCTATGAACGGGCTCCTTTTGGGTCAGGAGTCAAATCCATTGTATTCAGGGTCATGATGTCACTGGGCACAAATACAGCAATCTACACATATGGAGACTCCTGGAAAGAGGTTGTGTACATGGCAGGTATACTAAGCTACTCAGAAAAGGTCATTATAACCATCAAACATCTTGCTTGGCCTGAAAGTTTCAAAGTTTGGACAAGTTTCTAGGTTCAGAACTAGTGGTATTCATTTTGTTCAGAAAATGATTTACATGCTGAGGATAAAGTAAGAGGAAATAAAGTCGTGGAGATGGAAGTTGGCAGGCCAGACCGTGATGAACTCATTCACACTAACTTCTGCAGGAGAAAGAGGAGGATAGAGGAAGACTCACATACCTAGAGAAAGTGAAAGGGGACAAACTAACAGAAGAGAAGCAGGAGGGGAAAGTGAAGGTAGAGGGAAAGTAGAGGAAAAGAGAAATAGAAGGAAAAGAGGAGAGAAGAAGCAGATATTAGTGTCTTCCTTCCCTTGTATGGTTAGAGTTCTTCTATTCTTCCCTGTCTTCCGACTCTTCTCTCAAGAAGAGAAGAAAAGATCCCATAAATGACAGCAAGCCATCAGCACCTATTTGGTGGACAGCAACTTAGCCTTCTTAAGAACAAGGCATGAGATAGCATCAATGTACGTATAATATAGCAAAGTTCTCTACATGCTCTGAGATAAGTGAGAGAATATTGGCACTGGCATAGAGAAAATATTTAGGTTTGGTGTTAGGAAAAGTTTCGTAACTATTAGCATTATAATACATTTTCTTGAAGGGACCTGATGTTCCTATGACCACCTGGTGTGTTCTATGATCACACACCATGTCTGTTACGACAGTGGTTCTCAAAATGTGTTCCCGGGACCAGCAGTATCAGTATCACCCGGGAACTTGTTAGAAATGCAAATTATTTTACCCCATGGTATACCAACTGAATCAGAATCTCCAGAATTAGAGCTCAGCACTCTGTATTTCAACCAGCCATCCAGGTGACTTTTATGTGGCTGGAGTGTGAGATCTACAAAGAGGGAAATGTTATGATTTTCTCATTATGCGCATGGCGAATATCTGATGTCAAGAGGTGAAGTCAAGTACCCAGGGAACCTCTGAACAATCAGGCTCTGGTCTCTTCCCTTCCACAGTTCTCTCTACTTGCCATGTTTCTTCCCACTTCTGAACACTAATAGGTTTCAGAGATATTATGCCTCTCTCTCCTAAATAGGGAACAAACCAGGAACCTGAAAATATAACCAGCCTGCTGAGCATCCTTTCCATTCATTAGATTTTCTGGGAACATGAAAACAGATGAGTGTTGACACAGGGCTTTTTAACAGAGGAGCTCTTCAAAGCTAATATCACAATGAACAGGTCTCTACTTTAAAGTAATATGCTAGCCATAAACCTAATCAATAAGCTCTGGGCACCCTTGCAATAAAATTGAGGCTTGAAGCATCCTGCTAAGATTATACCCCTTTCTAACTTAAATGGGATTAAAAGTTTTCCATGTCCTTGCCAATGAAGGCCATTCATTGTGCCATTGGGAAAGCAATGTCCTTCCAGGCAGACCTGTGTGCAGCACTTACCAGCTAATCTATCATGGTGCAAACATCTTTGTATGTGTGCGCATCCATGTATGTGTGTGCCTAGGTGTGTGTGCATGTACCTGTGAATAGACATTCTGTCTAGGCATTAGATTTAATCTGGGAACTCTATACCCCTGCTACAAACATACAAATTGCATGCAAATCACCTACAATAGCTGAAATATACTTATGGAAAATCTCTTTTGTATGTGTAAGTGTTATGAGTATTTCATTGTAAGGCATCATCTGGAGTGATAGCTCCAGCTAGGTATAATGATATCATGGTCTTATTGGGGAAAGCAGAGGGTTTTTCTCCAGCTCACATGATTCCAAATTTTGGTTCTGCCACTTATTAGCTGCATGACACAGGGCAGGTTTTTGAACTTCTCTAAGCCTCAGTGATCTAGTCTGTACAATGAGGGAAGTGATATTTAACCTTAAGTTTTATAGTGAGCATTTCACGAGATAATATCGATAAATAAATTGAAATTAGAGGGTGCTAAATGATGAATGATATGATAAAAAGATGTGGCCTGGCTCTCAAGAATCAAATAATGTACTTGCGGAGAAATGACAGACACATGTGAAGCATCACACCGTGATAAAAGAGATAAATGGCCGATCAGTAGAGCGTGAAAGGATATGGCTAATTGCATAATAAATGCTTTAAGGGTCATAGATGGAGGAACAGAGAGAGCAGGAGTTATAGGAGAAGATATTCAGATCAGGGGCAATTTGAACTAGGCCCTGAAGGGAGGGAGGAAGAGCAAGACAAGGTGAGCAGGTGATAACATGCAGGATACGTTTAGGAGATGGTGGCTAGCCCACTTTGGCTGAAAAGCTGGCTCTGGGGCCATGTGTGTTTGAAGATAAGCCTAGAAAGGCAGGCCAGGGTGGGCTAAGAGGGCTTTGAATGTCAAGCTAATGCATCATATGGACAACTGAAGGAGACTGGCGTTCCAATTTATTTTAATCTGTCCTAAACCCACATAATTCAACAGATCTAAGTCAGCCCTTCCATCTATTTATCATGTTTTCAAAGTTACCTTGTAAAAGAGGGAAACAAGGGGCAAGAGATAAGATATGGGCATATTACTTTGTTCATCACCCCTCAGGCCTGAAGCCTGTGGCTCCTTCCTGCTGCAGTGCTCTGGGTAGGAATCCTTTAGTGTTTTCTGTCTTTTTACTTTTCACATACTTTGGTTAAATTTCCCCAGTCAGAGATTGGAAAGTCTCCTCCTTTTCATCCAGGCCTTCTATCACGGCTCTGATAATAAACTCATTAATATTTCTCGTAACTCCCTAAACCAGTCCCCCATCTCAACTGTTTATTCCAAACTTCAGCTTTTGCATTTATAATTCTTCTCGTTGGTAATAGCTCCCTAGAAATCTTTACTCATTACCTCTTTTCCACTCTAGGTTGTTTCATTATGAATCTTTTTATTTAGTTTTGTATAATGAATAAAAAATAGTTTTAGATTCCCTTTTTGATCATAGCTGATATTCTGTGTCACTTCGTGGTATAATTTATATCATTTACATTTATAACTACGATTATTAAATGTTGTCAGTCTTCTGCTTTCTGTTTTTCTTTTTTTAATTTCTTGGTTTTGTTTTCTTGTAATGTCTTTTGTTGTCTTTCACTGTGATTTTATTGGTGCATTTCCAATGTTAATACTACTACGTATGATATTAAGGCATTCAAAAATAAAATACTATTCTTAAAATCAACTCTATTTCATAATTATTAACCTGTCTTTACTAATTTTAAATTATAAACTAATTATTGTGTCTTTAAGGATTTATCTCATCTCCTATCTAAGCCAAAATAATGTAACTCAATCAGTGGAAGATTGAAAACGTATAAAATTACCTCAGTTCTCCCTTGCGACTGAGCATAGATGCTTTCCAAGAAGCCCATATTGAGTAAGCATGGGTTTGTTAAGTTACTTTTCCATATAGACCTGAGCATTTGCACAGCACAACCTTCAATTCAGGTGGAAAAAAGAGCCCCAGGGACATGAGAGTGTAAGTCTATTTCATAAAGATTTCACTGTACCTCAAACCCCTTAGCAGACATTGCTAGATCCACTGCTCTTGAAGGACGCATGGGGAGGGAGCAGTCTCAGAAGATAGTTGCTCTTTGTAACTGGCTAAGATGTTGACTACAAGATGAAGAGCACGGAAGAGCACATTACATGTAAACCTTCACTGAAGACTAGGTCATGGGCAGTCTAAACCATGCTGTGCTACCTTCCACCTGTATCCTATCCCGTCCCACTAAACAACTCCAGATCCCATGTTCGTACCACAACTTGGATGGAAGAAGGAAAAAACTATGTCTAAGAGAACACATTTTTACATAGGTCTATGGAGTTGTGGTTAAGAAAGCTGTCACAAACCTGGAGCCATACTGCTTAGGTTCAAATCTCAGCTCAACCATTGCGATGCTGTATATAGTGTACTAGCCATGTATACTACATCAACACTCCATGCCTTAGCTTCCTCAAATATAAAATGAGGACAATGAAGGTACCTACCTCATAAGGTTATTGTGAAAATCCAGTGAATTAATGTGGGTAGATACTTAGACTGTTCCTGGCACAGGGAAAGTGTCATATAATATTTTTTATTAGTACTTTTTGTAGTAAACAGCCTTATAAAAATGAAGCCCAATGAATCCGCCCTCATATGATTCTCTCCCACTTTAATCATGGGTTCAACCTGTGAATATGATGAGACTTCACTTCTGTGATTATTCTACGTCATAAGACAAAAGGGAGATGATCAGGGTGGGTCTATTTTAATCACAGACGTTTTTTAAAAGCATAGAGCTTCCTCCAGCTGGTTGCAGAAGAAAACATCAGAGAGTCAATGCATGAATGGGGTTCAACACACAGTTACTGGTTTTGAGGTGCCACACGCCAAGGCATGAAGGCAGCTGAGCCTAGAATAACCCCAGCTGACAGTCAGCAAGCAAATGGGGATCTCAGTCGTACAACCACAGGAAATGAGTTCGACCAACCACTCGACCACGTTTGGAAGCAGATTCTTTTCCTGAGCCTCCAGAGAAGACCCCAGGCTGGCTGACCCTTGGGTTTTCAGCTTTGAGGCACCTTGAGTAGAGAACCCAGTACAGTTCTCCTGTACTTCTGACCTAGAGAATTGTGAGGTAATAAACGGATGTTGATTTACACTTCTAACTTTGTGGTCATTTATTTTGCAGCAACATAAAACTGAGGTGCAGTTATTGACATCACCCATGAGGTTGCCCTTTACTCCTGAAGCCCACAGCAGAGTGGGTGAGGCAGTCCCTATCTGCTTTACCTTTGTCCCACTCTGATCCCACTGGGACTTCTGGCAGTGAGGGCACTTCCTAAGCTGGAGACATCCCTGTTACACCATTCTGGCAAAAGATATTGTGACATCAATTATAAAACACTGTGAAAGAAGTCACCTCGATTACTTCTATTTATAAACTTCTTTCTCTTACCACAAAAACTCTACTCTCTGCAATGGTCACCAAATTAGTGTCCTTGAAGTCTCCATCTTGTTCATGATCCATATAATAGTTTTTCCTTAGGAAGTGTAGTGTGCTTGTGTGTGTGTGTGTGTGTGTGTGTGTGTGTGTGTGTGGCAACAGGGGTTGGGCAGTCGGTAACCGACCATCCTGGGATTTGAGTGTTGACTTTCTTTTAACTTTCAGGGTCATGATTTTCCTTGCCTAAGTGTCTCTGGTCCTATCATCATATAGTCACTTCAGATGAGAAAAAAACCAACCAGCCAACCAACAAAAACAAAAACATTCAGAAGAAGAGCAGAAGTCTCAAGTAAACTTTCTTTCTGGAATATCATTGGCTTACACCAAAAGACATGGAAATCCATTTCCAACAGAGGTGGGCAAGGTAAGAGGGCGAGGACAGTTTCTCCTGTTGCTCTTTGCTGAGTCTCTTTGCTAAGGTGGCTGACTCCCTCAGGGCATTGGTAAGTAGAAGTTAAGTGAAGGGCTGGGTTGGTGCAGAGATAGTTTAAGGTTTGGAGATCAGAGATTCTGGCCTAATAAAGTAAATTGAGTATCACTTGAAATGAGGTAATGGTTATATGGTGCTCAGAGATCTTGGAATGTAAGCTCACAATGAACCCCAACACCCTTATTCCAGGGGGGCTTGAAAAATAGAGCTCTTACAAAAATATAGCCACTGGGAACACCTTACATTGTTCAGAACCCTCGTAAGTGTGATAGAGACCTGAATAATCATTTCCTGACCACAGCAGACACCTTAAGGAAAACCCTGCTAAACCCAAACACAACCTAATTTTGTCTGGATGGGACCATATTCATCTTTGATGTTCACTTAACCTCTGTTTGAAATTCATGTTCTTTGCCTTTAAAAACACTGCTCTCAACATTAGAATGTGCTTCATGTATTCCACATACACATCACCACCCACCACCATCAACCCATTGGGAGATTCCTTCAGAAGGTCACACCGCATTTTCATCTAGAAATATGGAAGGGAGGTGGAGCAAAATTAAGGTTAATAGGTACATGGGGAAAGAATGTCTTTATGAAGTTTGAAAATAAGATGCTGAAAATGACATATACACTCCTAATTGAATTTGAGGAAGAAAGCATGAAGACAAGCTTGCCTCAAGATGATAAAAGAAGAAGGACACCACACTGCCAAGGAGCATCACTTCCTTTATGGTGATTTTATACCACGGGGAACATGGGAGGGAAGGGAACACTCAACTCACACCCTAACTTGACCTCTGTCCTAGGTACTTTGTACGCACTCGCTGGGACTTTGTGTCTTCATCTACAAAATAGGGGTAACGATAGTTACTTACCTAACAGGGATGTCGTGTTACACTCAGCCTAAGAAATGGTGCATGGTAAGGGACCATGATAACTTGGTTTTTCTTATGATCACTATTATCATCACCATTTTCATAGACAAATAAAATGGCTGAAGCTTCCAAGCTGGAGTGTGGGAACTGTAATTTGCCCTAGAAGCAAATTTTGCAGATTTCCTGCTTCCACTGAATTCTCCTGGACAACCTCTACCCATAGTCTTTTTATCCAAAATGAACAATCTCATCTTCCATTTACTCAAAATATTGCTGTTTGGGATGGTCATCTTTTACTAAAGATTTGAGGGCATAGGGATGGAGTAAAATTAGACCTCACTGAACAGGAAATGGATTAAAATCGAACACTAGACATCACTTTTTTTATGAGTCAAGATTTCTCACAAGCCTTCTTTTCTCCATGGATTTGGGCCTCTGGCCATGTTGGGGAGTTCTCTCCCTCTCTCTTCCTTTCTGCCAGCCCACAAGCCCTAAATTTCCATTAGTATCTATGTACAGAAGGACAGCTCTTCGTCCTTCACCCTGACAATGTTCACATTTGCATATCCCCTCAATTCATTAAGGCAGCTTTTTTTGATAAAAATTCCCTCTGATCTGGATCTTTACCCTTAGCATCTGTGAGAACTCGAAGTGGCCAAATAAAGTGTGCAGAGGTGATTTTCACATGCTGACTTACCCTGTAGTTATTCTGAGACCCCTCCCTGTCTCCTTGTATGTTGCATGAATGCACCTATCCCCATGGCTGGAACGTGAAATGTACTTAATAACTAGTAGTACCCTTTCCCTACCTAATCCTCCTGCACACATCTCACCCTGAATCACCAGATAGGAAAGCCACTTTGATTGAAATACCGAGTGTGTGCAAAGAGGAAGCAGGGATCCAAAGGCTGAGAGACAAGGTTGATGAGGGCAGCTGGCCCTGGCCCAAGCAGAGGTCCAGGGACAGGAGGGGCACTGTTAAAAGAGCTCGCTCTTTGAACAGCCAACAAAGAGTCAGGGACGAGTGGGCGGATCAATTGTACAGCCGAGAGGAAATGAGCCTGAGGAAGGAGTCACACCTCTGCTCTATGTCCTGTATCCTCTCCCAGGTGGCATCACACCCCCATTCTCAAGAGCACTTTCACCTCTGGAGCCTCTAGCAGGCCCATCCTTGCAGAGGAGAACAAATTAGATTCCTCCCCATGCCGCCCCCAAGTTTGCTGACTCAATTCATCCCCCACCACTTCTAGGTCTTCCTCTTTATGTTGTCACTTTGTTTCATTATTTATTTTTAGCCCGATTTCGGAAGCTTTTACTCTGCCGGGCATTGGCAGGGTATCAACTGCATCATTCTGGGCTCTGAAAAGATCATTGTGCAAGCCTGGCCTCGGGCCCTCTGGGGACACAGTCCTAGTGTGAGCCACGTCACGCTGCCTCTTCACCCTCCTGGCCAGCGCAGGGGCTGCTGCGTTCCCCAAGGGTCAGCTGGCACAGTGGCAATGAATATTAGAGATAGACATGACCTTAGATTTCACCTGGCCCAGCCCCTCACTCTCCAGTGGAGAAACAGAGACCCAGAGAACTAAAGGATCAGCCCCAAATTCCTCCATGAAAGTGACAGAGTTGGACCCAAACCACGGACTCTTTTCAGTCTCATGCTCTTTCTTATGCACTAGGGAACAATTTATGGGACAAAATCAGTGGTTCCTAAATGCTAGTAGTGATCAGAGTGCCTTCTCCATTTTTATTTTATATTTACATATTTTTTTTTCTGGACTCGGAACGCACTTACATTCATGAAAAATACCAAAAAGCCAGAACATCAGTGGGAGATCCTCTCATGGTACTCACACACTCTCCAGTTTGTTATTGTTTCGCTTTAAGAAATACAAAAATATATATATATTTTTTTGCCATGAGCCGGGAGCAGTAAGCTGGTACTGCTTGCCTCCTCGGACGGGCTGCGGTAGGAAAGAAGGGACACGCTTCAGTTCCCAGGACAATGGTCTCTTTGACTGGGAATATACCGAAACAGAATTACAAGTGTGCAAGAATAAACAAGGCTGGAGTCAATCTAAAGTTGCCTTACACTCTGTTTTATTAAACTCAATGCATTTCCGCTCCTATGTGCAGCGCCTAGGTTTGCTTAATTATAGATACCCGGGGTGAATGCTAATTGAGGCAGAGGACAGTCCGCGATTGGAAACCAAGGCCCTTTTCTGACCTCTACAGGCCATTGGAGGAAAAAAGGAAGCTGCTTCTGGAAAATTACAGAGCAAGAGGCCCCGCGGACCAGGGGCTGAGGGAGATTTTTCCTGGATGCTTCCTCGATGCTGCTCTGAGTTTGCTGGACACATGTGTGCCCTACTTTCCTGCAGCTCTGCTATCCATTTTTAATAGGTTACTGAGACAACGGGTAGGAGGTCATTCTTGGGAGACGTTTGGAATGGAAATGAAGAACTTGATCATTCAATGCGTATTTAATGAAGGTCCACCTCAGGATACAGCAGTGAACAAAATAATCCCTGTCCTCCAGGAATCTCTAGTCTGGTGGGGGGAACAGAAAACTCCACAGGCAAAACCTTGCAACAAAAGCTATGATAGGGTTCCTGCAAGGCACTATGGGAACTCAGAATCAGATCATGTAAGACTACTTGGAGGAGAATACATTTAAGTACACAGTGAATGAACACACATAGGTGGAAGCAGAGAGAATAAAGTGCTTTCTGGAAACCGGAAGTGATTTTTTAGGACCTGAGCATGGGCTTGTGTTAAGAGAGGAGACTGGACAGTGAGCCAGTGGCCGGATCGGGAAGGGCTCAAGTGTCAAGTTCCATTAGCATTTTATCCTTCGGACAATAGGAGGCCTGTGAAAGGTTGTACGCAGCAGAAATAGAAACAGATCTTCATTCCAAATGTTATGTCTACATGAGAATAAAGGGCTGGAGAGGAAGCAGAGCCTCCAAAGATGAGGACAGTAGTGAGGAGACCATTGCTGAAATCCAGGTGAGAAATGGACCAAGAAGAAAGAGCAGCAGATTCTAAGCAAAGCTAAGAGTAGGCTTGACAAGACTGGTGAATTCACCCACGGAGTGAAGCATTAAGTGCCTGCCTCAGTCAGACATTGAGCCGTGCATCAGGCACACACAGAAACAGATTCTCATCGACATGATCCAGTTTAGGAAACTGGGAGGTAAAGACTTCTCTGGGAGGAGATAATGAGGCTCTGACATGGAACTTGTGCAGTTTGAGGTTAAAGGGGATATTATGCAGGGATGTCCAGCATGAGTTGTTTATATTTGACTCAAATATTGAAAGCAACAAAAATAACAATAATACATCTTCCTAGAGAGAGAGAATTGCTCCTTGGCCTCTGAAAGGCCCTGAAGAGTCTTTGAAGAGGAACTTTTCCTTGCGGTGCAGGCTCAGCTATCAGACTGCCTGAGTCAAATTCACCATCTTGCTACTTACTAGCTGTGTAATCTTAGGCAAATTCTGATCTTCTTTTGGCCTCAGCATCCTCAGCTATGGAATGAACATAAGAAGAGGGCCTACCTTGTAGGTTTGGGTTGTGAGGCTTAGACATGATAACAAATACAATGGACTCAGAGTACTGTATGTGGCAAGAATTCAGATTCAGCCCATGTTAGTGGCAACTGTTGGTTGTTGTGTACTATTACTGTCCATCCCTTCTAAGGAAGTAAAAAGGGCATGGGTTGGGAAGTCAGACTTCTTGGGGAGTAGATCCCAGTTCCATCACTCACTAAAAGTGTCCCTTTATACAGGGCCAAACTTCTTCCCGGAAATGGCATTAGTAATGCCCATTTATCACTCAGAGTGGTCGTGAGAAGTTCAATGAGTGACTATGAACAGAGTAGGAACACAGGCAGGCTTTTCCTCCCCTGATGCCTCCTAAAATAACTTCCTCTTCAGAATGAAATGGGCGTGGGGCCTGGTCGATATTATTCTATCCACGATCATCCATTCATTTAACACTCACATCCTCGAGGACAGGGTTGTGGGCCTCTCTGCTTTCTCACTCTGCCCCACAGCCATTCCAGAATGGATCTCAGTGTTACTTCTTGCCCTGACCTCCAAAGACCAAGGCCACACTCAGACACCTCAACTGAACTGTGCCAAAGAATTGTGCTGAAAAATTATTATTTTGTCAAGGGAATGGTCATGATACATGCCTGCTCTTAAGAAATCATTTTCACCCTATAAGGCCCTACAAAAGACTATATAAAAGATCAATAAAAGCTCCTAGTCAGAATAACCAGTATACTCCATGCATTTTAACAGTTCATTGCTCTGCTCTGTTTAGCTACTTGTCATAAGAGGTGAGTGTGATTAAACCGGTAATTTTCTCCCAAATATGCATTCTCTTCCAAAGAGAACTGGATCCATTTTTCTTCATGACCTGAACAGGCTCAAAATACACACATGCGAGAAGGCCAGTCTGTGTCATATGCTGATGAGAGAGGTTCTCACATTCTACCCCGAAGGCCTTCATTTCCATTTCTGTGTGACAGCACAGCATAAAATCATCACCTAGCTACCCCTTGCCTTTAGAAGCATGTACCTGATGACAAATCTTTCCTCACTCTGTTTTCTTTCTGAAAGCCCTGGACCTATATTGTGTGCGTGCGTGTGTGTGTGTGTGTGTGTGTGTGTGTGTGTGTGTGTGTGTGTGTGAATCAAGCTCTATTTCAGCTCTATTGTGTTGAAATGCATGTAACAGATAACCTTAAGTTGTATACAGTTGAATCTTTTTTATTATTAGGCACAGAAAGGCTGTAATATAATCCATTTTTACCTAAACATTTCCTTTTAACAGTTCCTTTTTTTCTAAACAGCACTTTTTATCAAGAATCAGTTGAGTATGCAGCACACATGGAACCAAATTACAACACAAACAGAAGAGGACATCTGTTGGGGAGACAGCAGCAGACTCCAGACCTCATGAATTATCTTTGTCTAAAAAAGCTCGCATGGTTAGTACCCAGGCTACACTGTCGTGTGTCTTTCCAAGACTAGAGCCTTTAGGGGGCAGGAGCGGGTTGTACCAACAGGGCCAAATGAGTCCATCACTCTGATGAGGATGCAAATGTTCAGGTCCACCACGCAGGTCTCTGTCCTGAGTCCCTAACAAGGATGACTCGTGTCAGACACTTCATGGAAGCTCCTTTTCTTGGCAGAGGGCAGAGGCTCCCCTTGGAATATGAAATTGACTCTACAGGTCAGTTGCTCAGGCCAGACAATGGAAACCGTGGGTGAGAACTCCTCCCCTCGGGATGTAACGTGACCTTACTTATGTTGGCAAGGCTCAATGTGAGCTTGTAACTCAAGGATCAGGTATGTTCAATTGTTCTTTGTGGCTCTGAATCCTTTTACTGGAAACCCAGAGGAAAGTGGAGCCAATGGGTGGTACTGAAAGAAGCACCCAGGCAGCCAAGTTGGCACAATGCACATGGAGTCATGTGCCAGTTCTCAACAAAGTGAGCCGTGTGTCCACAGCACCTTGATGAATACTGAAGGCATAGACTCTCAGAGATTCTGTTCCTCTATTCTCACTTCTCTATCTAAATACTTGCACAGTCCAAACAAGGACAAGGCCACCCTGCTCCTTAAGAAGCTTGCCTCACATGGGAAACAGTCTTCCGAGGCTAGGCTATACTTGTGCTAGATGCCATTTTAATGAAACCAATTTCCCTTCCTATAACACAAGCTCTGATATGAGACGGAAAATGGAGGAATTTAAGGGAAATATATGGAATTTCATTGAGACGTTGGATGTCCAGTTTTGAGGCTAGGCGGAAGATACATTTTTGAGAAACTTTAATGTGTCAGGTGAGGGGAGACATAGAAAGATAATAGGCAGCTCCGTGCATCTTAGAATTCTCTATTCATTGGCTAGCAGGGTTGGGGCTGTAAAAAACATAAATAAAGTTGTAAACGGCAAGCGTAAGCATGCTATAAAATGTATAAAAGGTACATTGGGGCACAGAAAAGAAATTATATAACTTGACTTGGGGTGACTAGGAAAGGTTTTACATAAGAAAAGTGATATCTGAATTGGGTCTTGACACCCCCAAATGAGATAATGGGAGAAGCTTATCAGAGACAGAGGGAAAGTGTCAACACGTTCGAAAAATCAAAAAGGGCACTTAGGTAGATGTGTGGCTCAAGAAGTGGTGTGTGTGTGCATGTATTTTTGTGCGTGTTCATCCACACTCACCAGTATGATGAGATAAAATGAGTTTATGTCCCATGGCAAACTGTAGAGACTGCAGATGGGCAGGATTTGAATCTATAAAGGAACCAAAGAGTCTCTAGAACAGGGAAGTGTCATGGAGAGACAGCAGATTCCATCCTTAAAGGATCATGGAAGCATGGTCCTTAGGGGATCACGAGAAGCCTTGTGCTTCTCTACCCATGAGGATTATCCTGGCTGTGAAAATGGGCCCCTGCTATGCAGAGCATTGGACAACAGCTGGCACAGGACAGCCGTGCACGTGGACCCCACATCACCTCTCTAGACGCACTTCCTTTGCACATTTTGAAGCACAACTGCTTCCCATTAGAGCGTACAACTCCCTGGACTTCTTGAGTAATAACATTTGGCTCGGAGTTGGGTAGAACGTTTTGCAGGAAAATTGACCATTGTGGTTAGGCCAGCAAGAGACATGTCTGTCCGGGCTGGAAGAAGTGCTCCTGTGACTATCTGTAGGTGACTTGTGATGAGCCTCCCCCACCCCCAGACTGAAGATCGGTGAGGTGTGACACAGAATGGCCTTCTGTCCTAGCAGGAAGAGAGGCAAGTCTGCTCCCCCCCACTCTTCTGTTCCCTCCAAGCAAACTCCTTCACGGTTGGCTGGTGCCTGGGCTCAGTGGCTCAAGACTTCCACCCAGGTCCCCAAGCTTGCTGGGTGGAGCTCATCTTCTTCTACTTCCTTTCCTGATATACCTCTGGATTTTAGGAGTCCTTTCCAACTGGACATCTCATAGACCCCAGTATTCAACTACACTCCTTATCTCTCACCTCACCCCAAACCTGCTGCTCTTCAAATATGATAATTTTATACCCAGTGTACTTCTCAGACCACCGAACAACCAGCATAACAAGGGTGCCAATCAATCAGTCATAAACATGTGGTGCAGCAGGACTGATGCATACGTGCCGACCTCAGTCCTGCCTATGCTTCTGCTGAAAATCTTTGTCTCCTCCCAGCACATTCAGAATAAAGTTCAACCTTTCATCAACACATGACAAGTGCTATTGATCTGATGGATGTCTATCTTGTCAATTTCATCTTCTGTCACTCTCCTCCTTTCCCCACATACAAGCACATGTTTTAAATCAGTTCACGCTGAACATTTTATTTCAAGCTATCACCCTAACCCGGGGTCTTTGCATAAACTCTTCCCACTTCTTAGCAAGTCTGTCCTCTTATTTTTAACCAGGAAACGTATATATCCTTCCAAAATCACCTAAGTTGTCATTTTCTTTTGGTAGACTTTTCCCACCCCCGCTGCCTCCATTAGATGAGGTGATTCTGTATCATCCCCTGCACAGCTCCATAAAGCCGTGTGCCACTGTGTTAAAATAAAATGTTTATTGTTCATCTGTCCCGCTGAACTTTGAGCAACTTCAGGACACAGTGAGTCTTTTTTCTCTGCAGCTTTAGAGCTTAGTAAAGAGCATGACACATAGCAAGTACTTAATATATATTTGTTACATAGATAAATCAATAAATAGTCCATGTTTCTGGCTTTTCCTGAGCACGTCGCATAGAAATTTACCTGCCCTGGTCACATTCTCAGAAACATGGTAAATAAGCAATTTTGAGCTCAAATGAAAATTGACGATGAGTTAGTATTATTTCCATTCTTCTCACCATTTACGTTTTCAACAATATTATCTTCTTGAGCCTCAAGACAATGAAAAAAAAAAAAAACACCACAGAAGCATTATGCCATCCTCTATTTAAGAATGGAAATATTGAATATGGGAGAAGTTAAGAGATGCTTTCAGCCTGGATTTGAATTCAGTGTCTTTGTTATTGCCCTCAAAACTCTCATTATGTTACAGAAATCTGAATGCCTTAATACAAAGAATGAATTGTGATTTCTGAGTGATAGCGAAGCAATTTGAAAAGGAGTTGAAAAATAAGGGGCTATCAATAATAATAACAAACAACAACAGTAATAATGTCAGCTTCCCAAATCACAGCACATATAACTTCCTTGTATGCCTTGGGGCTAAATTATAGCAAAACATTTTTTTCTGAGGCTAAACTCTTTCTGCTGAGTTTTCTCTGAAATGATTCTGTTTCCAAGATGTCTTGGTTGTGGTAGGTACATCAGGAAAAGTCTCTTTGGCATGTTTTTGAACCTCAATATGCATTATTTTCTTTTCCCTTAGGATTAAAATGTCAAATCTTTAGCCTTGCCTACCTGCAATAGAGACTACATTTTCCATCCTCCCTTGCAGCTACCTGTGTTCACAGGACCACTTTCTGGATGGTGGGATTAAGCAGAAGCAGTATGCATTGTGTTGGAAATATGGAGAACATGATCTTCTATTTCTGTCCTTCTTACTGCTGACTGGGATGTAGATGCAAAGCCTGATGCTTCAGCAGCTCTCTTACAGCAAGAGTAGAAGTAACACACGGGGGTGGGGGGTGGCTAGAAAGCCGCTGAAGCTGAGTACCTGACATCAGGCACTCGTGATACCTGCTCTGGTCTGCCTATATCTGGAATTCCACATGAAAGATAAACAGACTTCTATCTTACAAAGGCTACTGCTGTTCTGGATTTTCCATCTCTCATAGCCAAACCTAATTCTAACTATTTACATGTGGCATCTGGACCAACATGCATTTGCTTTAACATATTATCTCCATTTTATCTTCCATTCTAATCTGCCTTCCATGCTTCTTCTCATCCTTTCTGCCTGGGCCCTGTACATATCATCCTTCACACTTTCAAACTGTTTCCATCTGTCTGTTGAAGGGCCTTGCTCCATTTTCACCTGGTCTAAGCTATGCCAGCCCCCTAGAACCTCCTGCCCTGATGCCCTCTAGGAAGAGCGAGTATTGCTCAACCATGTGACTCCATAGAATGTTAACCGTGAGAACAACTCCATAGAATGTTCTGCCTTCATTATGGAAAAAAATAAGCCAATATTATTGTCTTCAGTGTGCCAAACTGTATACTTTTACATGTTATCTCGTTTCATCTTCATAATAACTCTATGATATAGATATGCTCATCTCCACTGAACTGTGGTTTAGGGAGATTTAATTAATTTCCTCCGTTCTCATAATAAGTGAAAGCCAGATCGGGGATATGAGCCCCATCTATCTGAGTCTGAAATGAATGAATTGCTGCCTCCCAAGATTATGAATTTCACAGATTTTCAAATTTGTAAAGACCAGTGGCCATGTCTTATTTACTACTGTCCCCCTTCCCTTACAAGGGGATCTTCTGCAGATTCTATATCTGCAAAATGTATACTGTTCCAACAGACCAAGGATGATTACTTGGTTGTACAGCCTTTTATGTTCAATCACCCAGCAAGGGAAGACCGTGCCAACACCCTCAGAGTCTCAGTGGGGCTCATGGTTTGGGCTGAGAGGCTCAGATGCTATAAGAGGGAGACAACAGGAAGTGATAACCCTCATATAGAGAACAACTTAAACAACCACTTAGAATTCTGGCTGAGAAGACACAAAGCAAGTCCAACTCCTACTACTTCCAGTCCACTCCAGTTTCAAGCACAGGAATGGAGAAGAGCTCAGAACAGTCTTCAGAGGGTCCATAGTCATCCTGAGTATCTCCCATTCTATCATAATGACAGCATGCATATAGCCACCTATCTATATATGTAAAATGCTGTAATGAAGAAGTAGCCACTCTGGGGACTTCCCTAGTGGTGCAGTGGTTAAGAATCCTCCTGCCAATGCAGGAGACACGGGTTCAAGCCCTGGTCTGGGAAGATCCCACATGCCATGGAGCAACTAAGCCCATGCGCCACAACTACTGACTGAGCCTGCACTCTTGAGCCTGAGAGCCACCACTACTGAGCCCGCGTGCCTAAAGCCTGTGCTCCGCAACAAGAGAAGCCACCGCAGTGAGAAGCCCACGCACTGCAACAAAGAGTAGCCCCCGCTCACTGCAACTTGAGAGAGCCCGCACGCAGCAGTGAAGACCCAACACAGCCAAAAATAAAACTAATTAATTAATTAAAAAAAAAAAAAGAAGTAGCCACTCTCTATGCATAGTGAAACTAGAAGAAAATCTGGATGTAGGGATGCTGACCTCGCATGGGCTGGCTTTCTGTGCCAACACTGTGTGTGTGTGATGGTAAAGCAACAACATGGCAGCTAATCCGATGGTTAGAGGCACAGAACTTGCTATGAACATCAGGGTTATGGGATGGCTTTTCTTCCCTGCCCTGGTCCCTCCTCTTCTTCCTCTCCTTCATCCCTGTGGAAAGCGCATTCCTGGATCTGCCGGTCCAGCTCGGAGAAGCTCCCTTCCTGGTCCGAGCTGCTGTCGGTACCATAGTCAATCTCCTCCAGGCAGGGAGGCTCATCATCCAGTTCTGAAGTGATGCTGCTGTTGCTGCTACATCTGCCACGAGTTCCCAGAAGACATGGAGAAGAAAGGAAAGAGAGGGAAGGAGGGAAGGAAAAAGGGGGGAAAGGGGGAGAAGGGAAGTAGAAACAAGGAGGTGAAGAGAAAGGAGGGGGAGAATAGAAAAGAAGTTACCCAAAGAAAGGAACATTTACAATTGGTTGGAAAAGGAGGGTAGAGGTTATCTTCACTGAGTTTTATTTTATTTTATTTTTTTTTGCGGTATACGGGCCTCTCACTGTTGTGGCCTCTCCCGTTGCGGAGCACAGGCTCCAGACGCGCAGGCTCAGCGGCCATGGCTCACGGGCCCAGCCGCTCCGCGGCATGTGGGATCTTCCCGGATCGGGATACGAACCCGTGTCCCCTGCATCGGCAGGTGGACTGTCAACCACTGCGCCACCAGGGAAGCCCTTCACTGAGTTTTAATCTCAAGAGTCCCTGTTCCTTTCAACGTGTTGCATACATAGCAACCTGTGTTCTCAACCACTACCTCGAGATGGGGGAAGAAAATCTGTAAAATCTGTGGGCTCCCTTCGTCCTTGGCCAGAAGAGTCTGCATTTCTAAGTCCACTGGAAGATTTCCAATCACAGGATAGGGACAGCCTCATATATTTAACACTGTCAGGGTCCTTTAAGCTCAAAGTGAAAAATCAGAGATGGCTGTCATTGACTGAGAATGTCATGTCAGTTATGCCCAGGAAAGAGTGGGGATGGAATTCAGGTAGGTAAGAGTCCAAATCCCTAATGTTTCCCACTCTAACAGCACAATAAGTCATATTACATAGCTCCCCTTCACCATGGTGAATGCTTTATTAATTTAAAAAATTAATCCAGGTGGACATGAACGGACAGAGTAAGTGGGAAAACAGTACTCTTTCTACCATGTTTGTACTCCCTCATCATCTCTCCTACCTCCCTCCAGTTTATTCACAAGTGGAAGATCACAGGGGTTGACCAATGAGAGACAAAAGGGGGCAACAGGAATGAACATCAAACCTGGACCATATATTGTGAGCAGGGGAAACTTCCTCCCAAGGAACTGTATATCTTTCTCATTTGCATGAGGTGCCTTCTTTCACGAAGACTTCCTAATCACTCCCTACTTAGGACTTAACCAATTAGGATTAGCAGCGTGCTGGGTTTCTACTCTGTGATTTACAGAAGGCAAGCACTTCATAAACCAGGCAGAGCTGTTCATCCACCTGCCTCGCCATAAACAATAAAAATGGGTAATCAGCAGCGTGGTTACGTTTTAGCTTGGGACAGGAATCAGAGGCCAGTTTCTTAATTGTCCACTAACTGTTACGAGCTGCTCCATGCTCTTCAGGCTCTCAGTACCCTAAGCTGCAGGTCTGGTGGGACATAGCATGAACGGAAAGGATAGAGAAGAAATATGAATCGTGATTCCACAGCACCACAGCATTAAATTGTTATATTTTACAGGCTGAATGGTGGGTGATAAAGCAGTTGAATAAAGGAAGGTAAGAGCTGCCCAGTCATAACACAAGCTCAAGTCAGCAAGAACACCAAGTGCCTTTGACTCCGCTGTCACCATGGTAGGTACTGAGGTGACCATGCTGTACAATGTCAAGAGCCTGAGTTTTTTTGTTTTTTTTTTTTTTTGCCATATGCCGGCCTCTCACTGCCATGGCCTCTCCCGCCGCGGAGCACAGGCTCCGGACCCACAGGCCCAGCGGCCATGGCTCACGGGCCCAGCCGCTGCACGACAAGTGGGATCCTCCCGGACCGGGGCACGAACCCGTGCCCCCTGCATCAGCAGGCAGACTTCCAACCACTGCACCACCAGGGAAGCCCAAGAGCCTGAGTTTTAATCCTGACCAGGGGACCTTGGAATATCCCCTTCACCTCACATAATGACCATAATAATATCTCAAGAGTTGTTGTGAGGTTGTGAATACCGAATGAGAAAACACATGGATGCAATCTAGCAGAATGGACTGCAAAATAAAAGCAATCAACAAATTTTAACTCCACTTTATTGTGGATACTGAAAAAGATGGTGAAACATGGCGGTAAAAGTGAGCACGAACTGAGATAGGTTGCTTCACACCTGGGTTGCTGCAATCTCTATTGCAAAACCATCCAAATTGGCAATGCTAACAGTTTCTCTAAAACACAATTTTTACTATTCCATTTCAAATTCAGTAGCTTGCAAGAACTCGCCCTTGCTTATTAATGCAATGTGAATATCGGTGAATGGGACTTTCTTAAAGGGTCCAGTTGGCAGGAGTCCAGGAGTAAACAACAGAGTCAGTCTTCCCCTAATAAGGCCCTGCCTTCCCTTCACTGTAGAGCCTGCTCCAGTCACTCACAGATTTGGAACTTTCCTACTACAGTCAAGTTGTCAGGCTGTTCTTGTTGTGACCATTCAAACGTACCAGGCTAAATGTGTTTCCAAGTCTTTATTCATACAAGCAATTTCCTATATCTAAAATCATCTTCCAACTCCTCAACATCCAACCAAATAAGATAGATCAATTTTAAAAGCTCGTCTTAATTTCCACCAAATGACTGTTTTGATAACTCTATCTCTTATTGAAATTTCTTCCCTAAATATAAATCTTCACATATTCATTTAATTTGCTTTGATCCTTAATAGTGTTTATAGTCTTATATTGTAAATAAGGCCCATGCATCTGCCTGATTCATATTTATATTATTGTATAGAACATCTAGAATGTGTGGAGAATATCGTAGAAATCAATCAATCAATCAATCAGCCAATCAATAAACTGTTCCCCGTGTAAATCACATACACCCACTGGCTTTAGCAAGGCAGCTGTAGAGTGCAGGAAGCAGGGCACCCTCTCTGGCTTCCAAAAGGCGGCAGAAAAATGTCTTGACTGTGCACGCCCGTGGGCTTCAGCAACGCAGCAGTAGAGTGTGTTGCTCGTGTGCCCGTGCTGAAGTTAGGCTGGGAGTGGGAGAATGCCTGGACCACTCTCACGTGTCAGCCCCAGCCAGGGAGCAGGAGAATGTTGCAACTGCCTGTGTTCTCTGGCTTCAGCAGGGTGGGGGATAGTGCCATGACCACTTGCCCCTGTCCATCTTAGCAAGGCAGCAGGAGGGTGATGCTTCGAAGCTTAACTGCCTGTGCTAGCAGGGTATGGGGAGAGGGCAGTAATGGCATCTGCCAGCACCTCCATCTCTGGGGTGAGTTTCAACTGACCACTGCTCCTTCAGCACATGCTTTTAGATTAGCAAATGGGTCTCTTTCTCATATACTCTAGGCACATTTCAAGCTGCTATTTTTTTCTCTGGGTCTCAGGGTGGGTAAGACCATATGTGAGCCCATTAAAAGGGAAGGTTCAGATTCCTATAGCACTATGGGTCCCTTAGACATAAGCCCTGTTTGTTTTCTAAGCCAGACATTTTAAGGGCTTGTGTCTCTGGTGTAGATCCCAGGTGATGAGTACATAATGTGGAGCACCAACCCCTCACTCCTCCTGTAGAAACACTGGACTGATGAGATCCCCTCTTTATTGTGTGTTGCCATGCTGGTGGTCAGGGAGAGCTCTTGCCAAGACTCTGTCTCAAACTTCCCTGCCCTTCCTGATGTGGTCCTTTAATCTTTTGTTGTGGTGAAGCAGGTCATCTAGTTTTCAAATCTTTTTCAGAGAGAAATGATCCATATATAGCTACAGATTTGGTGTGCCCATGAGAGGAGGTGGGTTCAGAATCTTCCTATCCTACCATGTTGGTCTCCCATTCAAAAGTTTTATATATGAATTAAACCATAATTATCATGTCAGTGCCTTTTAATAATTTTAAACAAATATCATTTCCTTTGTCATTCATATTTATAAATAAATGTAAAGTATAATATAAATATAATATAAAATTAATACATAATATACAATGTATAATATATTATTAAATTATATATTATACATATTAATATGTTACATATTTATATGTTATGTACATTTACATATTTTTTTATAAATTAAGAAGGCTTACAATAGTTTAATTATATCTCTCACTTATTTGCCCAAATGTGTAGGAATTCTGATGAGTTAGAGAATCAAAATGCATATTCAGGGACTCCCACTTCTGGAGAACTATTTCTCCCGTTTCCTCTTCATAGTTCTCCCTGGATATTATATATTAAAGAAACATAAGGAAATGTGGATGAAATATGGAGAGAAGAAGCCAGACCAGGTTGGGACCTAATGGCCAATATGGTGGTATGTTCCCTGGGTTTTCTTTTGGCCTCATATTCTCTAGTCTTGGAGCTGGAGAAGCTGACAGCCTGGAATTGCTAATAAGTGCAGACAAAAAGTCCCTTATAAGAGTTTGTTCTCTTTATCCAAATGATGAGACAAGGAGCAACCTCACAAAAAAAGACAAGTTTTAAATTATAATAGCTCTATTCCAACCAAACCCCACAGACAAAACAGTAGTCCTACCCTCATTTTGCCAACAGAAGCGTGGTGAACCTAGATTTTTACTCTCCTAAGACCTAATTGTGATGTCCGAAATCCCCTTCTTTCCCTCATGCTAAGGAAGCATCAGGGAAGGCAGAATAGAGCCTGAGCTTTCATCTCCAATGTACAATAATGAGGTCTCCTACCCATTGATACCAGTGGGGACCATGTAGGGAGCCTGTACTTCCAAACACAACTCTTGGTAACAAGACGACTCCTTACCAGTTTTCGTGGAGACCAATAACAAGGTACCCATGCTGCTTCCACCCAGAGCAGTACTAGTGAAGGCCTAGCAGGAAGCTAAAACACTTACCAATGCCCAGCAGTAACAAGGAGCCCTCAGCACCATGGGTGTCAGCAGAGCTCAATAGGGAGGCTAGACTTTCACCTACATGTGGCAGTAACAAGATTCCTTCTTCTCCTCTCTTGAGTAGTGTCACAGGAGCCCAGTTCAAACAGAAGATTTTAATAAGACCCATATCTCACAGTATATTATCCAAAATGTTCAGATTTCAATAGATAATCACTCATTTTACCAAGAACCAAGGCAATTGATAGATGCCAACAGCAAATTATCACAGATGTTAGAATTATCTGAGAAGGATTTGAAAGCAGATACCATGTAAGTGTTCCACTGAGTAATTATGGACACACATGACAAAAATAATTGAATGTCTCAATAAAGAAATGGAAAATCTCAGCAAAAAAATAAGGAGTATAAAGAAGAATCAAAGGAAACTGTAGAAGTGAGAAATACAATAACGGAAATATAAAACTTGACAAAGAAACAGAAAGTCTCAACAAGGAAACAGAACATATAAAGAGGAGCCAAATGGAAAGTTTAGAACTAATAAATACAAAAAAAATCTAAATAAAAAATTCAGTGGGTGGGCTCAACAGCAGAATGGAAGGAACATGGGAAAGAATCAATGAACTTGAAAACAGAACAACAGAAATTATTCAGTCTTAATAACAGAGTGAAAATAGATTAAAACAATGAACAGAACATCAAGACCCTGTGGGATTATAATAAAAGATCTAATATTCATTTCAGCAGAGTCCGAAAAGAAGAGAACCTGAAAAAGTATTCAAAGAAGTAATGGCTGAAAATGCCTTAAATGTTGCAAAAGACATTAATCTACAAATACAATAAGCTGAGCAAATCCCAAATAGCTAAACCCAAGGAAACCTAACCAGACAGATAATAACAAGCTTTCTGAAAACTAAAGACAAATTAAAAATCTTGAAACTGGTGTGAGAGAAACTTTAGGGTAACAGCACTATAGTGGAAAAATAATTCTACTGGCAGCAGAGATCTCATCAAAAACAACAGGGGCCATAATAAAATAGAACACCATTCTTCAAGTTTGAAAAAAAAAGAACTACCAACCTAATACTCTAAATCCAGAAAAAATAGCCTTCAAGAATGAAGGGAAAATAAAGACATTCTTATAGGAAGTAAAATTTTCAGAATTTGTTGCCACCAGACCTACCTTAAAAGGATGGCTAAAGGAAATCCTCTAAAAACAAATTAGCTAATAAAATAAGCAATGCTGAAATATAAGAAAGGGAGAAAGAACAACAAAAGAGTAAAAATATAGATATAGACAATAGATTTTTCTTTTCCTCTTGAATTATTAAAATTATGTTTGAGAGTTGAATCAAAAATTATACAATTGTGTGTTATGCTTCATGTAAATATTTAAGCTAATTTTATAATAAATGAGAAGGTAAACGGATGTACAGGGAGGTAAGTTTTCTATACTTCGCTTGAACTGGTAAAAATGTGACACCAGTAGATTATAATAAGTTATGTATATAAAATGTAATACCTACAACATGGAAAAATATATACATAGAGATACACTCAAGATCTTATAAAGAAATAAAAATAGAATTCTAAAACAAATCCACTAACAAGGAGACAGGAAAAACAAAACAGAGATTAAAAAAGGGAGCAAGAACAAACAATAAAATGGAAGAGTTAGCCCTAACTTATCAATAGCATTAAATGTTATATAATTGTCATATATACTAATTAAAAGAAAGATGGTCAGAGTGGATTAAAAAAATGTAACCCAACTGTATGCTGTTCATAATAACTCACTTAAAATATAATGAATATGGTAGATATAAACTCAAAAGATGGAAAAGATATACCACGCAAATATTAATTGAAAGAAAGCAGGAGTGTCTATATTAACAATATCAGATAAAGTAGTAATTGGAGGAAAGGTAATAACCAGGGACATAGAGGGATATGATGATAAAAATGCTAATACATCAAAAAATCATAGCACTCTTGTACACGTATGTATCAAAGAACAGAACTGCAAATTATATGAAGCAAAAACTGATAGATCTGAAAGGAGAATTAGACAAAACTACAATTATAATTCAAGGTTTCAACGCTCCTTTCTCAACAGTTGATTAAACAACTAGACAGAAAAGCAGCCAAGACACTGAAGAGTTCAACAACACCATCAACCAACAACACAGAATTGACATTTACAGAATACTCCCCATCCATTAACAGCAGAATACGTATTATTTTCCAATGCTGATAAAATATATATCAAGACAGACCATATCTTGAGCCATAAGCAAGCTTCAACAAATTTAAAATAATTGAAACAATGCAGACTGTGTTCTCTGACCAAAGGAATCAAGCTGGAGATCCAAAACATAAAGATGAAAAGAACATTTCCAAACATTTGGAGAATAGATAAAAACACTTCTAAATAATTTAGGAGCTCAAAGAAGATGTTTTAAGGGAAAGAAAAACATACATTGAACTTAATGAAAATGAAATATAACATATCGAAATTTGTGGCACACAGATAAAGCCATGGTGAGAGGAAAAGTTATAGCAATAAAATGCTTACCTTAGAAAAATCTGAAATCATAAATCTAAACTACATCTCAAGAAAGTAGAAAAATAAGAGCAAAATAATCCCAGAGCAAGTAAAAGAAAGGAAACAATAAAGGGCAGAAACCAATGTAACCGAAACAGAAAAACAACAGAGAAAATCAATGAAATGAAGAGCTGACTGTTTGAAAAGTTCTATACCATCACCAACCCCTAACTATACTCAAAAAGAAAAAAAGAAGAAAGGCACTGATTACCAATATCAGGAATAGAAGAGGAACTATAGATTATAGACTCTGCAAGTATCAAAATGATAAGGTGATGCCACACACACAGAAAAACTCTACACACATAAATTTGACAATTTTTTTTTTTTGCGGTACTTGGGCCTCTCACTGTTGTGGCCTCTCCCGCTGCGGAGCACAGGCTCCGGACGCGCAGACTCAGCGGCCATGGCTCACGGACCCAGCCGCTCCGCGGCATGTGGGATCTTCCCGCACCAGGGCACGAACCCGTGTCCCCCCCTTCATCGGCAAGCGGACTCTCAACCACTGCGCCACCAGGGAAGCCGAAATTTGACAATTTATATGATATGGATCAATTCCTCCAAAAGCAAAAACTACCACAATTATAGATAATTTGAATAGCCCTATAGCTAGTAAAGAAATTGAATTCATAGTTTAACACACTTTGAAAAAGAGTTTTCCAGACCCAGATATTTTCACTGCAGAATTCTACGTGATTAAAGAAGAATTAACATCAATTTTATTCACTCTCCTTCAGAAAATAAAAGAGGGAAGACTTTCCATTCACATTATGAGTCAAGTATTATTCTAATATTAAGGCCAGACAAAGATAGTAAAAAGGAGGATAACTACAGACTAATATCTCTCATGAATATAAATGTAACATTCATAACAAACTATTAGCAAATTAAATTCACTATTCTATAAAAAGAACTATACACCCTGACCAAGTGGAGTTAACTCCAGGAAAGTAAGATTGGTTCAATATTTAAAAAATAATCAGTGTAATCTACTATATTTACAAGCCAATGAAGAAAAATCATATGACCATATAAATTTATGCAAAAAATATATTTGACAAAATTAACACCCATTAGAGATAAAACCTCTCAGATAAGATAGTAATAGAAGGAGACTTCCTCTTATACATATGAAATAAAGCAGCAGAAACAGACACCCACAAACTTGAAACCCTATGACAATATGGAAAAGACTGTAGAATAAGTATGTTTACAATGATTAAGAAATTAGAATAAGCTCTGGATGCATAATAAAAGATAAAGTACTTTTGATAAAGAAAAGATGAATTTGAAAATTAAATAGTTTCTCTTTAAAAGTAAAAAAAAAAAGATACAATAAACAGCTCAATGGAACAGTTAAATGGCACAAAAGACACAGCTAAATAGAGAATTAATAAACAATAAGAAATATGTCTAGAAGTAGAGAGGCAACATTCAAGAAGGTAATAGTTGAAAGGTGATAGTCTTCAAACTGAAGAAATACTCTGGCAAGCAGGAAAATTAAAAAAAAAAGTCCATAATTAGAAACATCAGGGTGGACACCAATAAAAAAAGAGAAATCTTAGAGAAATTGAGAGAGAAAAGACGAATTACCCTTAAATGAATGACATTTAGATCAACAGATTTCCCATTGAACAAAAAAAATAGGGGAAACTAGGTGAAGGGAACTTTCTATGCTATCTCTGCAACATTTCTGTGATATAAAGTTATTCCAAATTGAAAGTTAATTTTAGAATGCTTAAAAAGTAATAATAATATTAAAGCTAGTCAGAAAAAAAAAAGAATGAATGTCTTAAAGATGCTAAGGGAAAATAAATCACGAACTAGAATTACATACTAAAATAAAAACAAAAAACTTTATTTTTCTTGAATGAGGGTGAAATAAATATGTTTTCCCCCACATGGACCATCACTGAAAGGACTACTAAAATACATACTTCAGTAAGAAAGAAACTGAACTCATAAAAAGTAACAAAATCACAAGAAATGATTTTGTTAAAAAATACTAAGTATGTTGAACAATTTGGAAAATATATTCCTATAGACTGAGAGGAGTCATATATAGACAGTGAGAATAGAGTGAATAGAATATTTTAAAATATTCTCTGACCAAGAGAATGTAGGCAGAAGTGATTTTGCCACTTTCCTCCAGAAATGCCCTAAGCAATCCTCCATGGGTTCTTTAAAAATATAAACACATACGGGAATTCCCTGGCAGTCCAGTGGTTAGCACTCCAAGCTTCCACTGCAGGGGCACGGGTTCATTCCCTGGTTGGGGAACTAAGATCCCACATGCGGCGAGGTGCAGCCAAAAAAAAATACACACACACACACACACACATATACATATGTATCATATACATATTATATATCATATATAATATATAAATAAATGTATATGCCATAAAATAATGATTTTAGTGGGAAAAATAATATTAAAATGTTTTAAATCTAAGATAATAAGAGAAAGGCTGGGAGGACAAAGGAAGGAAAAGAGGTAGAGAAAGAAACAAAACAGAGAAAAAAGAAAGAGGAAGAGATTGGGATCGACAAACATACACTACTATGTATAACATAGATAACTAATGAGAACCTACTGTATAGCACAGGGAACTCTACTCAGCGCTCTGTGATGACCTAAATGGGAAGGAAATCTAAAAACGAGGGGATATATGTATATGTATAGCTGATTCACTTCACTGTACAGCAGAAACCAACACAACATTGTAAAGCAACTGTATGCCAATAAAAAAATTAAAAAATAAAAAACTATACCCTACAATTTTATAACATAAGGTTACTAATAAAGGGTAAAAGTTAAAAAAAAAAAAAAAAGAAAAAGAAAAGAAAGAAGAGGGAGGAAGGAAGGAAGGAAGAAAAGGGAATGGATACAGAAGATAAACTGCTGGTGGCGGGTGTCCCTGGTCAGGGGACAGGGTTGCTATATATATCCTGCTACCACTCAGACCATCATCTTATGTCCTTTGAACAAAATTGCTCAAGTCTAAAAAAATACAATAAAATTGTCCTTGACACTCTGCCAATCTATCCCATCTTGAAGGCAAAGCTTGCATCTCACCTCTTCTTTGAAATCTTCTGCTGAGAAGAGTAGCAAACTGCCCTCCTTCTTTTACTTGTTCAAGCACTTAGCTTGACCATTCTCTTTTACATTTTATTTATATTGTTGTCTAATATTACTGTCAGTGTTAATAAGCAATTCCATGTGTGTTGACCTTCTGCTAATTGCAAGACTGCTGGTTGCACTGCCCTCATGACCAGGGCAGTGAGGAATACCTAATAGGTACCCAGCTGGCCTCATCTCATTATCTGCTTGCTCATTCCAGGCAACTCCACATACTCATAAAAAACCTCACCCTAATGTTAGCCCAGGAGACCAGAATAGCAAATATAGCCCTGGTGTCCAGGGAGAGCCTTCTTCTAAGGGCAGCATTCTACGTGGCAGAGGGCAGGTTCAAGTTTCTAAAACAAAGCTACCAATGTCATTAGGAGATGCTCTTTCTGCAGCTTATAGATTCAGCTCTCACAGGACAAAATATATATATGGTAAGGCAGAGTAACAGTATTGTCAGCAATATTATGGTATCCATGATTCTCCCTTTTGGTCTTTCTAAATTCAAGAAGAAGACATCACCATATGCAAATTAAATCAAATATAAATAAAAGGAAATAACATTATGCAGAAATCAAACTCTGCATCCATTGATAGGGTGGTCCTTAATACCCAGATGTGGAAAATGTATGGAGAAAATATCTGAAAATTGATTTCATTTCCCCCTGAATGCTTTGATATCCTGTAAAAACACATTAAAAAGTCAAAAGAAAACATATAGTCATACATATGAGTGGAGGTAAGAATACTGGTTTCAAAGACCAAGTGAGAAACAGGAATTTACCTTCTCTGAGCTTCATTGTCTTCATCTATAAAATGAGTATCTTACTAGCTTTCTTCTTGAAATGATATAAAGGAAGCAAATTTCCTAGCACAAGACCTGACACATAGTTACTCAACTGAATTTGTATTCCCCTTTCCTTTCCATGGTGTTGGAGATAAGGCACGAAAATATTTTTATTTTGGCAAGTTCATCATCTTTCATCCTCAAATACAACCCCATAAATGCAGCTTTTGAACACAGTTTCTGGGCAAAGCCATTAAGAAGATTCTATCCCTTGCAATTCTTCCAAGCCAGCCTGTACAGCAATTTGCAACTTTATGATGTGATAAATAGAATTTCTTTGTTTTGATTTTTCATTTGTATATTTATTGAGATATGACGATCTTAATTAGTTCCATTTTTTGTGTGTTTGTTTGTTTTCCTCGTTGGGAAAGGCAGCTTTCTGTAGTGCAAAATAATTCTGCATGCTAACAGGGTGAATAAAACTTAGCCCGTGGCATTCCTTGAGGTTGATGCTGCTTAGAACGCAACTCTGTGGATTTTCTTTTCACTAGTTTTCTCTTTAAGTGCTGAGGTAATGTTCAGGACTTGGGTGAATGCCAGACCTCAAGAGGCAGCCGCCCACTGAGAAGCAATAGAACGCTCTTTAAATTCTAGACACTCAGACTCATCCAACATGTTCTCCGCAGCCTACTTATCACCTATCTCACTCCTGAAAAAGCTGAGCCCTACCAAATGCCTCTTCGCAATGCAATGCAGCCCTGCTGCATCTTGGCTTTTATAGAAGAGAAGGAGTAAGTCTGAATTCCTAGGGGAGTATCTGGACATGTTGTTCACACCATGCTGTTCCTCTTTGACCTTTGGGAGCAAAGCTGTGTGAATGCTGTGTCCCACTGAGGAGGTACCAGCAGCCTATTAGACAACTCATAAATATCTAAAGACATACAAATTATTTCCACTATGAATAGCTCACCATCATCACCCAAAACTATTAGCGTGGTTCCCTAGTGTTTCCTATTTGCCAAGTTCTTCACATCATCACAAAGTCTGTCACTGACTCAACACTTGTAAGAGGAAGGGCATAATTTATTATTTCCCTGGGTTTTTTTTTTGTTGTTGTTGTCTTGTTTTGAGTTAACTCCAGTAATGGAGTATTTCAAGTGTACAGAAAACAGCACTAGGCACTACTGGTAAAGGAAAAAAAAAAATCAATAACATTGTTAACCACCTACTGTGTGTCAAGTGTTTTGCATTTGCTCTCATTTCATTTAAAACATAAAAAAACAAGTAAATCTATAGGGTGATATTATCATTCCTGTTTTACAGTTGGGAAAAGAGACACCTGGGGTAGTTAATTTTCTCAGTATTTTAAAGTTATGCATGGCATAGAAGATGTATGATAATTAGACAAGACCAAGGGCTTCTGTATCCCAAATGAGTTGAATGACTCAATTCATTCAACAAATATTGACGTATAAAACCTACTTTATCTGAGGAAGAACTGGAATGAAATTGTAATTCAGCAAAGTCATAAACTCTATCATGTGGTTTAGAGGTCTAGAAAAAGTCCAATGCCATTTTCACTCAAAAAACTATGGAAATAAATGTCACACTTCTTTTCATTTAATGATTTTTCAATTAATTTTTAATTGAAGTATAGTTGATTGACAATGTTGTGTTAGTTTCCACTGTACAGCAAAATGAATCAGCCATACATATACATATATCTACTCTCTTCTAGACTCCATTCCCATATAGGTCATTATAGAGCACCAAATAGTTTCCTGTGCTATACAGTAGGTTCTTATTAGTTACCTTTTATATATAGTAGTGTGTATACGTCAATTCCAATCTCCCAATGTATCCTCCCTTTTCCCCCTTGGTAACCATAAGTTTGTTTTCTACATCTGTGACTCAATTTCTGTTTTGTAAATAGGTTCATTTGTACCATTTTTTAGATTCTACATATAAGCTATATCATGATATTTGTCTTTCTCCATCTGACTTACTTCACTCAGTATGACAATCTCTAGGTCCATCCATGTTGCTGCAAATGGCATTATTTCATTCTTTTTCATGGCTGAGTAATATTCCATGGTATATAGGTACCACTTCTTCTTTATCCATTCCTCTGTTGATGGACATTTAGGTTGCTTCCATGTCCTGGCTATTGTAAATAGTGCTTCAATGAACATTGGGGTGCATGTATCCTTTTGAATTATGGTTTTCTCTGGATATATGCCCAGGAGTGGCATTGCTATATCATATGGTAGCTCTATATTTAGTTTTTCAAGGATTCTCTATACTGTTCTCCCTAGTGGCTGTACCAATTTACATTCCCACCAACAGTGTAGGAGGGTTCCCTTTTCTCCACACCCTCTCCAGCATTTACTGTCTGTAGATTTTTTTGATGATGGTCCTTCTAACTGGTGTGAGGTGATACCTCATTGTGGTTTTGATTTGCATTTCTCTAATAATTAGTGGTGTTGAGCATCTTTTCATGTGACCTCTTGGCCAACATCCCACTTGTGATTGAACAAGTTAATCCATGACGGTGTAAGGATGTGGTCCAAATTCTTCATGAAAATAGAAATATAGAATAAAAGAGGGTGAGAGTGGGAGGTGGGCGTTAGTGAGAAAAGAATGAGAACAAAAGAGATGGGGAGGGGAAAGAGAATGAAAGAAGGAGAGAGAGAGAGGAGAGTTTAGTGAAACTTGTCCAACCAACTTGTCATCAAGAGCTTTACCCTTAAGTTCTGATAACGTATATGATAAATGAGTTGACATAAGCGGCTTGAAGGAAAACATATGTAAGTGTAAGATGCTGGTTCATTGTGGAGAAAAGTCAATGACTAAAAAAATGGCAATTGTATGAGAGAAGATCTTTGAGTGTTCCATTAATGTTTCAGATATGTGCTGTGAATTATTTATCTAGTATAGCTGATGAAATACCACTGAGCCAAATCATAGTCACTTGCTGAGTCTTTCCCTCTAGAAATGCACTGGGTGGTTATAGAGTTGGGGTCTGGGTTACAAGGTTGGCTATACTCTGTGGCTAAGGGACCTAAAGAAGTTAACTAATAACTACTTCATAACTAATCCAAATAAGGATCTAAATAAGGATCATGATGACCTACTCAGTGCCAAATGACCAGACAGGGTGTTTTAGGGCAAGTCAGTTTGTCACTTTAGAAATGAATGATGATGGTCTTGCCCAGGCTACCACTATTATAGTGTCCAAAAGATACCCTTTCCAAAGCCAGAAAGATACAATGTCTGCTTCCCACCGTTCTCACCATGTTTTCTCACTGAAATTCTATTCTATTAAATATCTATGGGTCATTACTCTTTGGCTACAGCATAATTGGGTACAGGTAAAATACTTTACCATTTGATACAGTCCCTCCAACAGTGGAACACATAGTACAAGGTAAGTTTCAATGGATCAAAAACAAAAACAAAAGCATTTTAGAATTAAGAGATACACACTACCATATATAAAATAGATAACCAACACATACTAACTGCATAGCACAGGGAACTGTACACAGTATTTTGTAATAACCTATAAGGGGAGAGAATCTGAAGTGTATATATATATATATATATATATATATATATATATATATATATATATATATATATATATATATATATATATATATATATATATATATATATAACTATATATATGACTGAATATATATGTGCTATGTATCTGAAACTAACACTATATTGTAAATCAACTATACTTCAATGAAAACAAAAACACTTTACAGTGACACCAAAAAAACTGTGGTTGTGTCTCACTCAACTTCATTGCTGTAAAACTCATCATCTTTCAAAAACATGTAAAAGAACAATTCCTCATTGTCTGCAAAGAAATCAGAGCATCTGAGAGAAGTATCAATACATGTTTTTTGAAAACACTTAGATTTTTTGTTAACTTTTGTTCCACCTTTCCATGCTAAGTGGTATCACCACTCCAGTTTTATATTAAAAGGACTTTCCTTTCTTATATACTTCAAAACCATGAAGAAATAAACTTGGTTACTACGTATAAAGTAAGGAACAAAAAGAGAACTGTGTTATGAGAAAGGTCAGGAGTGATTTCTCAGCGACAGCAAAACAAATTAAGACAATTTAAAATGTGGACATAGATTTTTTGATGATGGCCATTCTGACCGGTGTGAGATGATATCTCATTGTAGTTTTGATTTGCATTTCTCTAATGATTAATGATGTTGAGCATTCTTTCATGTGTTTCTTGGCAATCTGTATATCTTCTTTGCAGAAATGTCTATTTAGGTCTTCTGCCCATTTTTGGATTGCGTTGTTTGTTTTTTTGATATTGAGCTGCATGAGCTGCTTGTAAATTTTGGAGATTAATCCTTTGTCAGTTGCTTGGGAATGTAAAATGATACAGCCACTATGGAGAACAATATGGAGGCTCCTTAAAAAACTACAAATAGAACTACCATACGACCCAGCAATCCCGCTACTGGGCATATACCCTGAGAAAAACATAATTCAAAAAGAGTCATGGGGCTTCCCCGGTGGCGCAGTGGTTGAGAATCTGCCTGCTAATGCAGGGGACACGGGTTCAAGCCCTGGTCTGGGAGGATCCCACATGCCGCAGAGCAACTAGGCCCATGAGCCACAACTACTGAGCCTGCACGTCTGGAGCCTGTGCTCTGCAACAAGAGAGGCCACGATAGTGAGAGGCCTGCGCACAGCGATGAAGAGTGGCCCCCGCTTGCCACAACTAGAGAAAGCCCTCGCACAGAAACTAAGACCCAACACAGCAAAATAAATAAATAAATAAATAAGGCAGAAGAAAATAACTGCCCTGTTATAAAGCAGAAACTAACACACCATTGTAAAGCATTATACTCCAATAAAGATGTTAAAAAAAAATAAAACATGGACATAAAGTTTTGATCTTTCAAAAAGTTAAAAGATAATCAATCTATGCATTTATTTTCTGACTCACAATTTACAGACATAGCTCCTTAAGTACTGCTCTGCACTTATTTGTTATAGAACTCTTAGTGTTATAAACGTTTATATATTAGTCTCACTCCAGGAATGAAAACCATCTATTGCTCAGCCAATGAATGTAACATGACAACCTGTGCTTTCCTTATTTCAAAAAGTATTCATTTTTTAACTCCTCCACAGTTTTCTCTTTCTGACATGATTTTATGTTCCGGTGAACGGTTTTGACTCGTAATGGCTCACAAAAGACATGCAAATAATAGTGCTGGAGGTGCGGACAGTGAATGCTAGTTTGAGGCCATGAGCACATTTAAGGAATTGAAGGGTAAGGAAACAGCTGGTCAATGACCAAAGCCAATTGGTGTCCCCATGGAGGTCACTGAGCAAATCTCCTTTTACTAGGATTTAGAACCACCGCACTCTCTCCCATCCCCAGGAAATTCATTTTTTATCTAGAACTTCTTTGGTTAGCATCCTCTATCCCCAAATTGTTGACATCTATAAGGTGACAGAACTTACAAAGAACCAACAGTTTGAATTTCAGCATTAATATTATCTTTAAAATGTAAATATATGTTTAATTTTAGCTCTATATTTTAGATGGATGGGTGAGTGCGTATTTTGGTTTTGTTTGTTTGTTTTTGACAGAGTTTCACTCTCCTGAATGTTTAGTTTCCGCTGGACAGCCCAGTCCCTTTTGATGAGGTAGCCCCAAAGTGACCGGCCACTGGCAGTAGAATGGGTCATAGTCCATGATGCTGCCTTCCCCCTGCTGGCCCCAGGGACTGAAGTTCTGTACCTTCTTGGGCCCAAAGAAAAATCATTCAGCTTTCCCAAATCTGGAGGTTGTCACAAAGATGTGCCCTATCTTTGGCATGTAGAGGCAATGGGAGTGGTGAAAGTTTGCAGCCCTAAACTCTTCTTCTTTATTACATTTCCTTCCCATTTTTCCCCAGGGGGTTTAGAGTAAATGGAAGGAAAATGGAAGCTTGCTGGGGTTTATACACATCCTTGTGAATCTATGTCTCTCTGTTGAGATCCCTTTATCCTGAAGGGAGGAATGTTTTCTTTCTTTTTTTTTTTTTCCCCCATTCATGCTAACTCAATTGGAGATTTATGAAAGTCCTCTGATATTATAAAGAGCTTCGTAAAACTCACTGTATCTTGTGAGGTACCTACTCTAAATTATGTGATCTGTAGCTAGAAGAATCTGCGGTGGTTGCCTGGAACAATAACAGGGAATTAAAAGGAAAGGAAACAGCAGTTGTAAAGTACAATGTCAGGAACTCACTTCCATAAGGACTGTGTTCGAATGACTTGTATAGCTGTGATTTATGTTGTAGTCTCATTTCCACAAACACTTCCCCGTCTCCAGACACAGAATGCCTGGACATATTAGGAATTAAAAACCTAATAGTAGAACACAGCAGAATACAGCTCGAGGGAGATGCTTAAAGGACTATTGGAGGAGCAGATCATAACTGAACCAAAGGTACAGTGAAGGTGAAGTTTGAGGTCAGGTAGGTGACTTTAAGTGGTTAGGTAGGAAAGTGTTAAAGGAGGTTTTTCAATCACATTACAATATATAAATGTGTCAAATTAACATGTATGCCTTAAATTTGCACAACATCATAGGTCAAAGATAGTTCAAAAAAAGGCTGAGATTTATGGTTCAAATGATGGAAATATTTAAAAGTAAGAACCAAGATAGACAGATAGATAGACATATAGCTACACATATATACTTTCCACAGATGTAACTTTTAATTTCTATTTATTTCAATAAATTATTTTATGCAGCAGGATTTTCACATAAACAGTTTAATTTAAATTGACTTAGTACCAGTATCATTTTTAATTTAATTAATTTTTATTTTTTTTAACTTTTTTCTTCATTTAAAAAAAATTATTTTTAATTTTTTTGGAATTTTATTTATTTTTTTATGAAGCAGGCTCCTATTAGTTATCCATTTTATACACATCAGTGTATACATGTCAATCCCAATTTCCCAATTCATCCCACCACCACCATCCCCTGCCACTTTCCCCTACTTGGTGTCCATACGTTTGTTCTCTATATCTTTGTCTCTATTTCTGCCCTGCAAACTGGATCATCTGTACAATTGTTGTAGGTTCCACATATATGAGCTAATATATGATATTTGTTTTTCTCTTTCTGACTTACTTCACTCTGTATGACAGTCTCTAGATCCATACACGTCTACAAATGACCCAATTTCGTTCCTTTTTATGGCTGAGTAATATTCCATTGTATATATGGACCACATCTTCCTTATCCATTAGTCTGTCGATGGGCATTTAGGTTGCTTCCATGACCCGGCTATTGTAAACAGTGCTGAAACGAACATTGGGGTGCATGTGTCTTTTTGAAATACGGTTTTCTCAGGGTATATGCCCAGTAGTGGGATTGCTGGGCCGTATGATAATTCTATTCTTAGTTTTTTAAGGAACCTCCATACTGTTCTCCATAGTGGCTGTATCCATTTACATTCCCACCAACAGTGCAGGAGGGTTCCCTTTTCTCCACACCCTCTCCAGCATTTGATGCCTGTACATTTTCTGATGATGCCCATTCTAACTGGTGTGAGGTGATACCTCATTGTAGTTTTGATTTGCATTTCTCTGATAATTAGTGATGTTGAGCAGCTTTTCATGTGTTTCTTGGCCATCTGTTTGTCTTCTTTGGAGAAATGTCTATTTAGGTCTTCTGCCCATTTTTGGATTGGCTGGTTTGTTTTTTCAATACTGAACTACGTGAGCTGTTTATATATACATACTGGAGATTAATTCTTTGTCTGTTGATTCATTTGCAAATATTTTCTCCCATTCTGAGGGTTGTCTTTTCATCTTGTTTGTAGTTTCCTTTGCTTTGAAAAAGCTTTAAAGTTTCATTAGGTCCCATTTGTTTATTTTTGTTTTTATTTCCATTACACTAGGAGGTGGATCAAAAAAGATCTTGCTGTGATTTATGTCAAAGAGTGTACTTCCTATTTTTCCTCTAAGAGTTTTACAGTGTCTGGTCTTACATTTAGGTGTCTAATCCATTTCGAGTTGATTTTTGTGTATGGTGTTAGGGAGTGTTCTAATTTCATTCTTTTACATTTAACTGTCCAGTTTTCCCAGCATCATTTATTGAAGAGACTGTCTTTTCTCCATTGTATAGCCTTGCCTCCATTGTCATAGATTAGTTGACCATAGGTGCATGGGTTTATTTCTATCCTCTTCCATTGATCTATATTTCTGTTTTTGTGCCAGTACCACATTGTCTTGATTATTTCAGCTTTATAGTATAGTTTGAAGTCAGGAAGTCTGATCCTCCAGCTCTGTTTTGTTCCCTCAAGATGGGTAAAATACAAATTTTAAGATTTTTTGTTCTAGTTCTGTAAAAAATGCATTGGGTAATTTGATAGGGAATGCATTGAATCTGTAGATTGCTTTGGGTAGTATAGTCATTTTCACAATATTGATTCTTCCAATCCAAGAACATGGTATATCTCTCCAGCTCTTTGTATCATCTTTAATTTCTTTCATCAGTGTCTTATAGTTTTCTGCATACAGGTCTTTTGTCTCCCAAGGTAGGTTTATTCCTAGGTATCTTATTCTTTTTGTTGCAATGGTAAATGGGAGGGTTTCCTTAATTTCTCTGTCAGATTTTTCATTAGTGTATAGGAATGCAAGAGATTTCTGAGCATTTATTTTGTATCTTGCAACTTTACCTGATTCCTTGATTAGCTCTAGTAGTTTTCTGGTGGCATCTTTAGGATTCTCTATGTATAGTATCATGTCATCTGTAGACAGTGACAATTTTACTTCTTCTTTTCCAATTTGGATTCACTTTACTTTTTTTTCTTCTCTGATTGCTGTGGCTAGCACTTCCAAAACTATGCTGAATAACAGTGGTGAGAGTGGACATCCTTGTCTTGTTTGTGATGTTAGAGGAAATGCTTTCAGTTTTTCACCATTGAGAATGATGTTTATTGTGGGTTTGTCATATACGGCCTTTATTATGCTGAGGTAGTTTCCCTCTGTGCCCACTTTCTGGAGAGTTTTTATCATAAATGGGTGTTGAATTTTGTCAAAAGCTTTTTCTGCATCTATTGAGATGATCATAGGGTTTTTATTCTTCAATTTGTTAATATGGTGTATCACATTGATTGATTTGCATATATTGAAGGATCCTTGCATCCCTGGGATAAATCCCACTTGATCATGGGGTATGATCCTTTAAATGTGTTGTTGGATTCTGTTTGCTAGTATTTTGTTGAGGATTTTTGCATCTATATTCATCAGTGATATTGGTCTGTAATTTTCTTTTTTTGTAGTATCTTTGTCTGGTTTTGGTATCAAGGTGATGGTGGCCTCATACAATGAGTTTGGGAGTGTTCTTTCCTCTGCAGTTTTTTGGAAGAGTTTGAGAAGGATGGGTGCTAGCTCTTCTCTAAATGTTTGATAGAATTCACCTGTGAAGTCATCTGGTCCTAGACTTGTGTTTGTTGGAAGATTTTTAATCACAGTTTCAATTTCATTACTTGTGATTGGTCTGTTCATATTTTCTATTTCTTCCTGGTTCAGTCTTGGAAGGTTATACCTTTCTAAGAATTTGTCCATTCCTTCCAGGTTGTCCATTTTATTGGCATAGAGTTGCTTGTAGTAGTCTCTTAGGATGCTTTGTATTTCTGAGGTGTCTGCTATAACTTTTCCTTTTTCACTTCTAACTTTATTGATTTGAGTCCTCTCCCATTTTTGGTTGATGAGTCTGGCTAATGGTTTATGAATTTTGTTTATCTTCTCAAAGAACCAGCTTTTAGTTTTATTGATCTTTGCTACTGTTTTCTTTGTTTCTATTTCATTTATTTCTGCTCTGATCTTTATGATTTCTTTCCTTCTACTAATTTTGGGTTTTGTTTGTCCTTCTTTCTCTAGTTCCTTTAGGTGTAAGGGTAGATTGTTCACTTGAGAGTTTTCTTGTTTCTTGAGGTAGGCTTCTGTTGCTATAAACTTCCCTCTGAGAACTGCTTTGCTGCAGCCCATAGGTTTTGGATCATCGTGTTTTCATTGTCATTTGTCACCAGGTATTTTTTGAATTCTTCTTTGATTTCTTCAGTGATCTCTTGGTTATTTAGTAATGTATTGTTTAGCCTCCATGTGTTTGTGTTTTTTACATTTTTTTTCCCTGTAATTGATTTCTAATCTTATAGCGTTGTGGTCAGAAAAGATTCTTGATATGATTTTAATTTTCTTAAATTTACTGAGGTTTAATTTTTGACCCAAGATGTGATCTATCCTGGAGAATGTTCCCTGTGCACTTGAGAAGAAAGTGTAATCTGTTTTTGGATGGAATGTCCTATAAATATCAATTAAATCTATCTGGTCTATTGTGTCATTTAAAGCTTGTGTTTCCTTATTAATTTTCTGTTTGGATGATCTGTCCATTCGAGTAGTGAGGTGTTAAAATCCCCCACTATTGTCTTACTGTTGATTTCCTCTTTTATCGCTGTTAGCAGTTGCCTTATGTATTGAGGTGGCTCCTACATTGGGTGCATATATAATTATAATTGTTATATCTTCTTGTTGGATTGATCCCTTGATCATTATGTAGTGTTCTTCCTTGTCTCTTGTAACATTCTTTATTTTAAAGTCTATTTTATCTGATATGCGTATCGCTCCTCCAGCTTTCATTTGATTTCCATTTGCATGGAATATCTTTTTCCATCCCGTCACTTTCAGTCTGTATGTGTCTCTAGGTCTGAAGTGGGTCACTTGTAGACAGCATATAGATGGGTCTTTTTTTTGTATCCATCCATTCAGCGAGCCTGTGTCTTTTGGTTGGAGCATTTAATCCATTCACATTTAAGGTAATTATCGATATGTATGTTCCTATGACCATTTTCTTCATTGTTTTGGGTTTGTTTTTGTGGGTTCTATTCTTCTCTTTTGTTTCCCACTTAGAGAATTTCCTTTAGCATTTGTTGTAGAGCTGGTTTGGTGGTGCTGAACTCTCTTAGCTTTTGATTTCTCTGTTGAATATGAATGAGATCCTTGCCGGACAGAGTAATCTTGTTTGTAGGTTCTTCCCTTTCATCACTTTAAATATATTGTGCCACTCCCTTCTGGCTTGTAGAGTTTCTGCTGAGAAATCAGCTGTTAATCTTATGGGAGTTCCCTTGTATGTTATTTGTCATTTTTCCCTTGTTGCTTTCAGTAATTTTTCTTTGTCCTATTTTTTGTCAATTTGATTACTATGTGTCTCGGTGTGTTCCTCCTTGGGTTTATCCCGCATGGGACTCTCTGCGCTTCCTGGAATTTGGTGGCTCTTTCCTTTCCCATGTTAGGGAAGTTTCCGACTATAATCTCTTCAAATATTTTCTCGGGTCCTTTCTCTCTCTCTTCTCCTTCTGGGACCCCTATAATGTGAATGGTTTTGTATTTAATGTTGTCCCAGAGGTCCCATAGGCTGTCTTCATTTCTGTTCATTCTTTTTTCTTTATTCTGTTCCATGGCAGTGAATTCCAACATTCTGTCTTCCAGGTCACTTATCCGTTCTTCTTCTTCAGTTATTCTGTTATTGATTCCTTCTAGTGTATTTTTCATTTCAGCTATTGTATTGTTCATCTCTGTTTTTTTTCCTCTATTTCTTCTAGATGTTTTTTTTTTTTTTTTTTTGAGGTACGCGGGCCTCTCACTGCTGTGGCCTCTCCTGTTGCAGAGCACAGGCTCCAGACGCGCAGGCTCAGCGGCCATGGCTCACGGGCCCAGCTGCTCCGCGGCATGTGGGATCTTCCTGGACCGGGGCATGAACCCGTGTCCCCTGCACTGGCAGGCGGACTCTCAACCACTGCACCACCAGGGAAGACCTAGATGTTTGTTCTTTAATTCTTCTAGGTCTTTGTTAAACATTTCTTGCATCTTCTCAATCTTTGCCTCCATTCTTTTTCTGAGGTCCTGGATCATCTTAACTATCATTATTCTGAATTCTTTTCCTGGAAGGTTGCCTATCTCCACTTCATTTAGTTATTTTTCTGGGGTTTTATCTTGTTCCTTCATCTGGTACATAGCCCTCTGCCTTTTCATCTTGTCTATCTTTCTGTGAATGTGGTTTTTGTTCCACAGGCTGCAGGATTATAGTTCTTCTTGCTTCTACTGTCTGCCCTCTGCTGGATAAGGCTATCTAAGAGGCTTGAGCAAGTTTCCTGATGGGAGGGACTTGTGGGTGTTAGAGCTGGGTGTTGCTCTGGTTGGCAGAGCTCAGTAAAACTTTAAACTGCTTGTCTGCTGATGGGTGGGGCTGGGTTCCCTCCCTGTTGGTTGTTTGGCCTGAGGCGACCCAACACTGGAGCTTACCCGGCTCTTTGGTGGGGCTAATGCCTGGGCTAATGCTGGACTCTGGGAGGGCTCAAGCTAAGGAGTACTTCTCAATACTTCTGCTGCCATGTCCTTGTCCTCACGGTGAGCCAAAGCCACCCCCCACCTCTGCAGGAGACCCTCCAACACTAACAAGTAAGTCTGGTTCAGTCTCCTATGGGGTCACTGCTCCTTCCCCTGGGTCCAGATGCACACACTACTTTGTGTGTGCCCTCCAAGAGTGGAGTCTCTGTTTCCCCCAGTCCTGTCGAAGTACTGAAATCAAATCCCGCTAGCCTTCAAAGTCTGATTCTCTAGGAATTCCTCCTCCCGTTGCTGGAATCCCAGGTTCGGAAGCCTGACTTGGGGCTCACAACCTTCACTCCAGCGGGCAGACTTCTGTGGTAGAAGTGTTCTCCAGTTTGTGAGTCACCCACCCAGCAGTTATGGGAATTGATTTTATCGAGATTGCGCCCCTCCTACTGTTTCATTGTGGCTTCTCCTTTTTCTTTGGATGTGGGGTATCTTTTCTTTCTGGTGATTTCCAGTGTCTTCCTGTTGATGACTGTTCAGCAGTTAGTTGTGATTCCGGTGCTCCCGCAAGAGGGAGTGAGAGCATGTCCTTCTACTCCGCCATCTTGAACCAATCTCCCTAGTACCAGTATCTTAAACACACATTTTAAGCAGAGCCGTTTCACAATGGAAACTTTGTGCGTTCTCAGCAAACCCGGGTTGCATTCCCCAACCCTTAACTTCATAGAGTTTTGGTCTATACCATCTTTTATGACAGAGACTTGATATTACATATCTGGGCAGAAAACGGAGCTTCCACTATCTGATCTCTACTTATTTCTTCATCCGGGTTTTCCAACTATATTCTCGTACATGAGCCCTCCATTAAAGGTCACTTGGTCTTTCACGTGTTGTCACATGCACTTGGGGCTTTGCTGTTTCTCTGACTTGACTCATGCCGACTCTACTTGCAATGCTCTCTTTCTCACTGCTCATAACTGAAACCTCCACGTCTTAAGATCAAGCTCAAATGTTATTTGTTTCATAAAAAATGTCTATGATTATGCAGGCTACAAGTAACTACCTGGCGACTTTAATACATTTTTCACTGTATTTTCCCTTACAGATCAGAAACATGTTTCAGATTAACCTGTAACTCTAATAGTTTTTTTTAATTAATTAATTAATTTATTTATAACATCTTTATTGGAGTATAATTGCTTTACAACAGTGTGTGTTAGTTTCTGCTTTATAACAAAGTGAATTAGCTATACGTATACATATATCCCCATATCTCCTCCCTCTTGCGTCTCCCTCCCACCCTCCCTATCCCACCCCCTAGGTGGTCACAAAGCACCGAGCTGATCTCCCTGTGCTATGCAGCTGCTTCCCACTAGCTAGCTATTTTATATTTGGTAGTGTATATATGTTAATGTTAGTCTCTCATCTCATCCCAGCTTAACCTTCCTCCTCCCCATGTCCTCAAGTCCATTCTCTACATCTGCATCTTTATTCCTGTCCTGCCCCTAGGTTCTTCATGACTTGTTTTTTTTTTTTTTTTAGATTCCATATATATGTGTTAGCATACAGTATTTGTTTTTCTCTTCCTGACTTACTTCACTCTGTATGACAGACTCTAGGTCCATCCACCTCACTACAAATTTTCGTTTCTTTTTATGGCTGAGTAATATTCCATTGTATATATGTGCCACATCTTCTTTATCCATTCATCTGTCAATGGACACTTAGGTTGCTTCCATGTCCTGGCTATTGTAAATAGAGCTGCAATGAACATTGTGGTACATGACTGTTTTTGAATTATGGTTTTCTCAGGGTTTATGCCCAGTAGTGGGATTGCTGGGTCGTATGGTGGTTCTATTTTTAGTTTTTTAAGGAAACTCCATACTGTTCTCCATAGTGGCTGTATCAATTTTAATAGTTTTTAGCACTTGCTGTATACATAGACAATGCTCAAAGCATACACTAAATTCAGTAATAGCATAAAACCTCACTTTTGTAACACAAGAAAAATGGACTCTGCCTCCAGATTAAGGATATTCCTATGTCTCTCCTGATTTCTGCTGGCCACACACAGAAACTGAAGAGGTGAGGTGTTCAAGAGGATTCATACTTTAAATTTTGAAACTATAGAAGAGACAGTGCTAGAATGGGCCATTTCTTTACAAGAACATTTGCTAAAACTTCAAGTTAATCAGTGTTCTTCTGTGAGATTCTAGTTTGGTTGCCATAGGCTGATATTTGTGTTCTCTGTCCTAGGAAATTAAGAAGTACTAGAATAAGATGTTTACAGCTAAGATGAAAAAGGCAGAAATGGACAGACGTCCAAAATTTGCAAGATGGGGGGAAAGAATTTGGAGAGCCTATATGGAAAAACAAGACCAGGATGTATCTTGTTATCTTGGAAACTGTCTCCCAAATTCTTTGTTTCTATCAGGCTCTCAGGTTTCAGATAAAAGGATTCTGTGTTGCTATTGTTACACAGACTAAAAGAATTCTTTACACAGGCCTTTTTGTTGTAAGAACAAAATCAAATCTCCTTGCCTTCTGAAATACCCAGGGATTGCAAGGAGTTTACAGAGCAATGAATTCTGATCTCAGTTGTAGGAAAAAAACCAGATGGCTCTTGGTTTCAGAACATAGATCTATGTCCACACCACTTCCCACTGAGTTTGGGGCAAAACCCAACATTTTGTGGATGTCTTATTCTATTTCTGGTTACGAGTAACACATTTAATCTATGGATTATCACTTTTATCACACACATTTTTCCTGACATTGAAGTTACATGATAGCCAGGCACACTGGCCATGATTTGAGTACCATAAGCGTCTTTGGGAAAAACCACTGGATAAGTGGAATGAGAATGAAGTAGGTATATTTGTCATAAACTATATGTTGTAGAGAGTGGTGATCCTTTTTGCCATGAAGTAGATAAATAATCAACACATGACATGGGAAGAGATGTGAAATGTTGAGAATAGACTCCTGTGTTGTACAGACTACGGAGAAATCAAGTCTTTTCCCAAAGTGTGGGAGAGCAAACTGTCAGTACCTTCAGAGGGAGGTTACCCTAATCCCAACAAGCCAATTTTAATTTATTCCACACTCAGTTCTAAGGGAGCTTAATTAATAGGGTATTAACAGTAGAATCAATTTTACTATAAACATGACTGTTGACCTTCAAGGAAGTATTTTGATTTGAGCAGTTAACTAGGCACAGCTTGAGTTGCGTTAATGAAAAAATAGTTATAATTGTAAGTGACAATTATGGGCTTCTTAAAAAAATATCAAAATCTGAACTCAACAGACAGACTCTGAGGATCATAACTGTGACAGGACATAAAAGACTGCAAATATCCTGACAGAATAATCCTGTCAGCAGATCAGAGACAGTTTGTTACAAGGAGTCAAAAAATAAATATCCTTCTAGGAGGGGCTGGGATAATTTGTTATAAGCATCATGATAAAACATATTATGCAATATATTATAGTAACTTTTGATATGATGTAAAACATGCCACAGCAATTTGGCATAGGCAGAAGTAAATAAGTATCACTTAACAAAGTCGTGATACTGTATTATAAGAATTATGACAAAGGGTAGTATGTATATATATATATATAGTAAAGTTATTTTACATATTAAACTATATATATAGTTATATATAAATATGTTTATATATGTTTATATATGTTTTACATATTATATAAAACTATATATATAATAATATATAATATAATATATATTAAACTATGTTTTATTACTATAATTTATTTCAAAAGTGACTTTAATAAAAATGAAAATAGCATCGTTAAATATATGCTTTAGCATCATCTGGTAGCATCTGCTATATTAGGTAGCTTTTTCCATTTACTAATTACTGAGTAACATAGCAATAACAACCATAAGAAGCACAACAAAATGCACCTACTGTATCTGAAAGCTTATTGAGAAGCACTTTGCTAGATACTTTAAATAAATTACCTCATTTAACTGCATGGTATTGCTTTATACTCTGTTTGTCACTTCTGATTTCAAAATATAAGTATTCTGTTTCTGATTTGTTTTTCTTGTGCCTTAGCCATACACATCCCAAACTCACTAAAATTCTTGGAGTTACTAACTCATTTAATCCATTTATTCATTCAATAACCATTTATTGATTGTCTATGAATTTTCTTTTCTTCATTTTCTTATTCATTAATTTGGGAAAAGAAGGAAAGAAAAGCCAGCTTTTATCTACCTTCCATGTGCTGAGGGCTATTGCTATAGAAGAGAATACAGAAGAGCTGGGGAGTGGAGTGGGGGACAGACATACTGAGAGATCATTTGCAGTGTTTTTCACTGAACATTCTAGCAGAGGAGCTAGCAGTGCAGGCTGGGAGCTCAGTGGATGAAACAAGTAATTCAGTCAGAGGGGTCGGGAAGGTGTCTTCAAACAGGGAACATATGAGCTTTGATCTGGGCAATGACTAGAGGAAAGGACACCCCAGGAGGAAAAGTAGTAGGTACAAAATCCTGGGAAAACATACCACACACAGCAACTGTGAGCCTTTTACAGAGTTGGAAGCATAAACTGTGTGTGGTTAGTGGTGGGACATGAAGCTGCAGGGCTGCTTAGCCAAGGAGAAGAAACCAGACTTAACTGTATAGGTCATTTCATTTTGTATTTATAGAGAAGATGCTGGAATGAACTCCCTACTCCATTAGATATAATTATTTAAACATAACTTGTTAGAGATGAGCTGTTTCGTTTAAAAAACATAATTAATTGGAGCAATGTATTAAGTAATAATATTTGACATCATTAATGAGAGTATAATTATATGTGCTATTTAAAAACAGTGCGATACTGATACTTTCTCATCAAATGAAGCAAAAATTAACTACAAAGCACCTTAGCTCCTTGATTAAATTCATTTTGGAATTCACATTCCTGGCAATAATCACTCAAATTTAGAAAAACTATTTTGAATTTCTCCATACAAACTCAAGTAAGTATGAGAAAAATGAAGGCACATTTTCATAAGCAACAGGTGAATAAAAAAACAGGGGGCAGGGGAAATTCCCACTGGGTACATGTAAATTAAAAAAGGCCTCTTCCTCCTTTCAGACTTAGGAGGACTTAGAGAAAATGCCCCCAGAAAGTTGCCATTTAGCTGTAGATTATCACAAGGGCCCAAGAGAAGCCTGACTCTAAAAGAGCTGGCCTTGCATTGATCGAGAGGAGTAAAGAAGGACCAACATCATGGACCACTTAATAGGGTTCAGTCACCGTGTTTAGCACATTATATTCACTATTCCTTTAATTTTCAGGAAAGCCCAACGGGTTAAGTACTATTAATATGCTTAATTTTTATATGAGAAAAGTAAAAAGTTAGGTGATTTGCCCAAGGTCATTCAGCTAATAATTAGTAGTGGCAGGATGTGCCCTGAGGTTCTGCTGACAATTCTATACTGGGAGACACTGTGTACTGTCAACAGAAAGGCTACAGTTCAGTTGCAAATACAGGAAGTCATTAAATGTGAACATGAACATATATTATTATTATTTGATTTGAACATTGCATTTGAATGATATATGGCTGTTCTTTGCTGTCTGTTATCTAGCAAATAGCATCTATGGGAAATGGGGCTCCGGGGTACCACTCTGGCTTATTTAATTCTGGGAGAGTGATTAGGAAATGGAGTACAGCACATTCCTCTCAGAAAACTACTGTTTATGGGATGCCAACAAAGATTTGTGAGCTAGATGATGGTATCGGTTGAATTATATTAAACTGCTATTTTTTGCAGGTCAAGAGAGGTCCAATACCAGCAATTTCATATGTTTGAACTTAACGCTATTAGATCTTTCCATTGAAAGGTCTCCTCGGCAAGGTGTATAGCATGGAGTGGGGGAAATGGAACAGGAAGACAAGTTTGAATGTTCTTGCAGGATCCAGGTGAGAAAGAATGACTGTTTTCATAAAAGCTGCGTCTAAGGGAGAGGTTAGAATCCTCTGCAAACTAAACTAACAGATAACCAAGTGGACACAAGGAGTGAGAGAGTTGGAATCACCAGGATGCTGAGATTTTCAGTAAAAGAAGCTGGGACCATCATATGAGCTAAGGCTCCTCCCACCACAAAGAATTATTTTACAAGAGATTTTCCTCCTCTTTCTATAGAGTTTATTCTATATTTCATGTTTGCGTCCGTGCTAATTCAAGATATACCTTTCTCTTTTAGAAGTAAACATGCAAAGAAAAAGTGACAGATTACCAAAGTTGTGAAATTGAATGCAGCACCGCTGGTGAGGAAAGGACCCGAGAAGCCTGCCTGCCACACACACGCACCATCCCCCAGGCTCATCAGCACGGTGTGCAGTTCATCCGCTCAGCTCAGCAGATGTTAATCAGCTCCGACCCGGAGCCAGGCTCAGGGCCAGGTGCCAGGTGTGGGGTGAAGCACACTCCGTCTCTCTCCTCCCCTGTCCTGCCTTGTCCGGGAGGCTGTCAGTTCACTGTGCAAATGCAGTGAGAAGGATGCAGACTGTGATGGGCAATGGGGGGGTACAGGCTGGAGGAGAACAGTAAGAGGGGTCCTATCTGATCTAGTGTGCGTTGGTATCACACACACAGACACACAGGCACACACACACATGTACACTCACATGCATGCACACACCCATACCCACATACAAATGCACACATGCACACACACTCGTATCTACACATGCACATCCATATACAAACACACAAGTGCACACACAAATGCACGCTACCACACACTCATGTTCACATACTCTTATACCTACATGCATACCCATATATACACACGTGGACACACACATGCACACAACTCCAATCTACACACACACACAGATGCCACGCTTGTGGACACAGAAACACACACGACCAACTACCACTCCCAGGGTACTCTGAAGAGGAACCTTCTCACTACCGTTCAGATTCAAAGAACTTTTTTCCTCCTCTCATCCATCCTTGGTCCTCCTGACACATATAAATCATTCCTAAATTTCTCCATCCTCTGACTCCATGCTTGGAATGGTTACAACTTTGCTTCCCTGTTTCTCCTTTTGTCCTGATAATTATATTAACAGTTCTGAATAACAGTTCCCATAAACAGCAGTTCCAGGTGAAGGAGCTTCAACTGGGAGGATGTGAGTCCTGTACATGGGCTGATTTCCTGTTTTTATTATTGATATACTTCTACAGTCTGCTTTCCAATGTTACTTCAGTAAGGAAAGCCTTTATTGGTACCTCAAAATGAGATTCAGCAAACTCTGAGATTCCCTTGCCTGTTGTTACCGGGGAAAAAACCCAAAAGCTTTGTGCTTTGAGTTTCTTCTGACAGGCTCCCTTGCTGAAGGAGGCTCTGACCACTGCCGGGGCCAAGTTTATCATGCTGCTCTTCTTTCCCTTCTAGATTTCCCCCTGCATCTGCTGTCTGCTTTCTGTTGCCGGTCCCCATATTTTTCCCAGGTAAACTGAAGTTCCTCCTTGTGGTGGAAGGACAGTCCAGGGCCCATGGATAACCTGGTAACTTCCCCCAAAGTATAAAAGGTGATGTGGCTGCCGAGCAGAGCCACTCCGGGCCACCTCTGACAAACACCCCAAAACACTCGTCAGAGCCAAATAAAGATCATCTTCAGATTGTCCCTGGCGGAGCAGAGAAAAACTTCTCTTCATCCTCAGAAAAGAGTTTTCTGGAACGTAAGGCCAAAGGAAAGGGGTAATTCATTGTGGGGATTGCGTATTAATCAGTTTTCAGGAATTCCTTGGGTAATTACAACCTGTAACATTGGTAATTGATTTGGCCAGATTAAAAATGGGAAGCTTTGGTTCATCAGTGGAATTAATAAGTGGCCAAGGAGAAGTGGGAGGAGGAAGTGTCTCACCTAAGAGATGACGAGTAGGTCGGCCTCACACCAAGCCCCAGACAACACCTTCCCTGGAGTCAAAATTGCAGCAGGCATCTAAGACTGTACACTCAGCTGGTGAGTTCTTTCCCCCCAAAAGACCATATGGGGGCACCTGAGAGGCTCGTTAGCAATTACAGGAGTGCGCCCCTGGGGTCTCGTGAAGTCAGACACCTACCTCAACCCCACCTTGATACTGGTCAGGCAAAGAAGATTGGCATGATTAAAAATCACTCATTTTGCAAAACAGGAGGAAGGGGCCCTTCTCCAGGAAGAGATGAGGGGCAGAGATAGGATGAATGGGGCGAGGATGCAGGAAGGAAGCTGCCTCCTGCCAGACATACTCTCTGGCTTAACACCTCCCTCTTGAGCCTTGCGGATGGCCTTCTGTTCTTCATGATCCTGGACAAAAGACTCTTGCCCCCTTGCTCTTCGGGTGCTGGGTTGGGAGAGATGGCTGCTGAAGGTCCTGGCACTCAGACATCCCCTCTCAGGGGCTGCCCCCCAAGCTGAGAGGTCCAAGCATAGAGGTAATAAGGTGCCCCTGATAAACAGTGCTGTGGAGGTTATGGATGGAAGACCAGGTATGGGGATTCAGGAGAAGAATGAGTAAGATGTCCCAATTTAATGGGCTTATTAGTTAACATTTATGGAGTACATTCTCTGTATTAGGCATTGTCTGTGGCTGCTTTTGTGTTACAAGAGCAGAGCTGAATAGTTCCAAGAGAGTGTATGCAAATCCTGAGATATTTACTGACAGAACAAGTTGGCCAAGCCCTGCTCTAGAACAAAACCCTAATCACAAAAGTACACTCTATGCACAAGAGCGTGTGTTCATTCTTTCTCCAGGGTTTCATGAAAACGATGATCTGTGGGCTAAGCTACTGAGCTCCATGTCGAAATCTGGGGGCTATTTTCTGCTCCAGGAGAGAGCCAGTTTACCCTTTCCAGTGTTCTTTGTTTTTCCCCATCAACATGGAGGAGAGGTGGAAGAAGGGCTCACCATGATGGGGATGGGTCCATTTAAAATACAGACACATGTCATTAGAAACACCATTTTTAGCTTTGACCTTGGGGAGAATGAATGTGAGAAGAGAGACATGGGTTGGTAACCACACTGCCTGCAATGGGGCAGGGGAGGGGAAGGGGGCGTAGGTATCATGGAATAAATAATGCTTAATAAGTAATCCAAAGAAGTGACCAGAGAAAAGTTGCTAAACTATGGAGCATAAAGTGGCCCTCAGGTCTCTTTGCCTGGGTATGTTTCTAATAGCTGAAAGTTACAGAAGTTAGATAAATGTTCACGGTCTTCCGGGTTCAGAGCATATGGCCTCCCAGTAAGTACGGCACATGTCTAACTGGACTTGGAGATGCAGACTCATGTTGTTCTCCCATGGGTGGGGCTCATGCCTTAGCACTTTCTACTTGTCCCTTTCCCAATACTGACAAGAAGGAGAGCTTCCAAGTATCTTTTAACAAGAAGGTCCATCATCAGAGGTCACTGGTTTTATTTCGCATCTCCAAGAACATTACCTAATTTCCTACAGAAGAGATGGTTATCTGCCTAGTCTCTTCTTCATGGAAGAGCATGCCAGACAGGTCTGGTGACATACATTTTAGCAATCTCTTCCATTGATTATAAGCACCTTTTGTACTATCCACTTAGAAAATGGCACAGAGCTGGGCACCGGCCACCTACTTTCCTCCAGGAGTTGTGACTCAGGTTTTCTTAGCTAGTCCACTGTTGGGTCGCACTCAGGATGACTGAAGTGCGGTAAGCTAGGTGAGCCCTCAGTGAGCATGGGGACGTGGGGGTGGAGACTGGTTATGGGCTTTCATACATTTGAATGCATAAAATTTGACATTTGATAATTGACCCACGTACACTACTCGTATGGACCGGGAAGATTTTCTTAAGCCCAGTAAGTGAGATAAGCGGATAGAATTAGACCTTAAATGCCTCTTCCTATCCCAGAAACTGAAAAGTAATATTAATAATGAGATACATCACTATTGCTATTGTTATCATTGTGCCTGACCCTACACCACGTGATTAGCATCCATCTACTCATTCAAACCTCTCAAAAACCCTAGCCTTAGAGGCAGGGGTTATTATTACATTCTAGAAAGGAGGAAACTGAAGCTCAGGGAGCCCAAAGCATGCTTATAAGAAGTATCAGATGAAACCTGGTCAGCCACGGACTCTCTCTTTGGCCCAGAACCAACAGCAACCATTCCCAAGAGGGACTTTCTCCTACAAGGAAGGAGGATCCAGGAGTCAATTTTCTTACATTGGGAGCACCTGATCTGAACATTGTTCTGGGACCCCCAAGGCAGCAGCATCTCCACTCTGATTTCCTGTTACGCCTGAAGTCCTGCCCTGAATCATGGACCAGGTTACTAGATGCAATCTTTCCACCTGTCCCCCACGGTGCCTTCCCCTGTGGTTGAGCCCTGCCTCTCTCATTGCTCTCATCTGCTTGGATGGGTCTCCCAGGTTATGACTTGAGTCCAAGATGGTAGCTCCCTAGAAACTGAAACTTCATGTTCCACTCTTCAATGTCTTGAGTATAAATGCTGGCCTGGATCAAACGGGAGTTCACTGCACTCTCTTATACTTGGTGACAGAAGAGGTCCCAATATTTATGACAAATAAAACTCTGTATTCTGTCTGACAAAGCTTCTATGATGATTCAGTAGCCAAGGGACCACTCTGCTTCCTTCTTTACCAATTGCCTGATGGTCCGTGTGAATTGCCTGTTGGTGGAGGATGAGTAATGTGGAGGAAGTCAGGTCTCATGCTGAAGTAAGGTGATATCTCAACCTTGATCCTCCAGCCTAGATCTCCCCGATCTCTACCCAATTCTTAATGGTAACCCCCTCAGGATCCCCTTTCTAATCTCTACCTTTAGTCCAGCCTTTGACCATAGAGGCCAGAAAGTTGGAGGAAAGCCAGGGGTTCAATATCCTATGTGATTGCTACTTTCTTTCCCATAGAAAACAAATCTTTATGTCAGTTCTCTGCTAACATTGCATCTTTAACATCATGGCAGTAGCTTTAGGCCACTAGGCATTAATAAAACAAACTAACTTGCACAGATGCAAGTCAGACACTATAGAGAAAGCTATGAGGCTCACTGCTAATCCCAACCACTAATTCATCCCCTACTCTTCTATGGAATCTTCTATTAAAAAATAAGTTACATAATAAACTCCAATTAAATGATGCCAAAGGTCATGCTGTGTGTCTAAGGGAAATGGCACATTTCTCAACCACAGTCTGTATACAGAGATGTGATTTGGCTCTGGGCTTGTCCCATGAAGCAGGCACACTTGCAAGACCTAGATCTTATTGATGATGGCAGTGGCAGAGCCTGATGGAGTGGGTGCCCTGAGAGGAGACTGGGGAGGCCCAAGACTGATGTCATGCTTTTATTGTTATTAAAAGATCCTTAGCATTTAGGTTGAGGGGAACTGTAGGACGTTTTTCTCTGGGAATTATGAACAAAAAATCCAAGAAAGAAAAAGGTATATATATATATTTTTTCTGTTTTGTATTTTTGATCTCTTCTAGATTTAAAGTCCTGGTTATGATCTCTTAGTTTTCTGATTTGCAAAACAATAACAGTTGGCTCTGTTACTTATCAGACAGGGACATAGTAGGGAGTGACAAATGAAGTGATGTTGGAGGTCATACTTGGAGATACGCTGAAAAACATTTTTAAACTGTTGGATTGCTACCAATTAGGGTGTCATAAAATCTTATTTTTAAACATCACAGAATGAATAGACCAGAAAGCAGCATATATTGCCAATAAAAGTAAAAGTAGGGACTGTTTCATTAAATTTTGTCTATGACTGTACGTATGTACGTTTGTGCATACTCGGTTCACTGCACAAGATGTACTATACTATGTGGGTTGCATTAAAAAAAAATTGAAAAACTCTGTTCTAAAGGTTGACCTTAGGTCAGTGAAGGGGGGAAAATACCCCATTCCTTCTCCCTGTGGTTCATCCCACAGAGAGGGATTTTCCTGACCCTGGGTCATTTGGCTCTTAAGTGGCAGCTGGTATTTCCCAGCCCCTCTAACCGGGGCCCATTCATCCACTCTGATTCCCCTTCAGTAAGGACCAGGAGCTTTTCTCAAATCAGGAGCAAGATGGATTGAATGACCAGCATAGGGAGAAAGAACTAACCGTAATTTAGTACTTATTATGTGTTGGTTACTGGCACCAAAACATTAAAAAATATAAACTTCACAACAATCCTAGGCCAGGTATTTTACTTACTTTTGCACATAAGGAAATAGAAGTTGAGAGACACAGCACCATGATTTTTCCAAAAGACTTTACTATCTAAATCATTTTTTAATTGAGGGCATTGTGTTAAGTGAACTAAGTCAGAGAGAGAGAGAGAAAGACAAATACTGTGTGATATCACTTATGTGTGGAATCTAAAAAATACAACAAAGTAGTCAATATAACAAAAAAGAAGCAGACTCACAGATATAGAGAACAAACGAGTGGTTACCAGTGTCGGGGGAGGGGAAACATAGGGGTGGAAGAGAGGGAGATACAAACTATTGGGTGTAAGATAGGCTATGAGGATGTATTGTACAACACAGGGAATATAGCCAATATTTTGTAATAACTGTAAATGAAAAGTAACCTTTAAAAATTGTATAACAAATAAAAAGATAAATTATTTTTCCTTTTATTTAAATAATCCCTGGGACTGTTACCATGCCCTGTGAAAAGGATTGGGAAATACTGGCAAAATTGTGGCTCTCCATAAAGGCACTTTATGTTATTTTATAGGAAATAATGTATGTAGGTACATGAGGCTTTACAATGAACAAAGCACATCACAGTCTTCGTGTTTGACATAGTCTATGTCCCTCACCACATATCCATCAGATGGGTAGGGGAGTATTCTTCCCATTGCAGAGATTGGGAAATGAAAACAGAGATGGCAAATGATTCACAAACTTACAGGAGGAGATGGAGTCAAATCTTGCTTTCAAGCCCACTGTTCTTTGAACCATAATCACTATTATTATGACTTCATAAAGACCCTTGCGTCTTGAGTTGCATTCTATAGTTTTTATTATGCTGGAGGCAAAAAAAAAATAATAACATTACAAAAAGAGGAAGAAAACCCACATTACTAAAACTATGGACTGGAGATTTTTAAAACATCTTTAAATGCACTGAACACAAGTAGATTTTTAACATTGTTATTCTCAATGCATTTTATTCTCTCCCAGCACTCAGCGAAAACTAACCATATTACCAACTCCTTTATAGAATACTGAGAATTTTGTTCAGAAATCAACTCATCTGACTCAGCAGGGAAACAGGAAGGACCAACATGCCTTTGCCCCCATACTGCATCTGCCAAGCTCTTAGAATGAAAAGCAAAAGATAAAGCTTTTCTCTGTCCTTTTAAACAGGGAAAATTAATTGCTCCTGCAGAGATGAAAACTTTACACTGGAAAAGAAACTAGTGCAAAATGCTTTATTCTTCTGTTCCCACCTGTGGAGACCGAGGGTTCGGCAGCAAATTGGAACTTACACAGAATAGTCACAAAGACAAATACCAGATCCCTTCCTAATTAGGAAGTGGATAGTCTGTTAGACACTGTGGTTAAAGGATGGCTGTAGATAGAGGGGAAATGAGATGAGGTGTGTAATATTTGCATGTTTCAGAATGATTATCTTCACATGGTCTGCATTTATATAACTAGGTCTGCCCACTGAACTGCTAAGTGAGTATTTAAAATTAAACAATACTGCTGATCATAGTGAATATTGAAAATTAAATAAACAGTACTGCTGGCACAGGAAGCACTTCTATGTATCTTTCTATTTTGTCTGCAATAATAGTAGATGAGCTCACAATACAACTAGTAGCAAAATCCAATACATTAATTCATGAATGAGGTAAATTTGGCCTAGTGGTTTCTGCTGACCAGGGTCCAGGACTTGAGGCTTTGATATTCAGTTCTCCAATTGAGTCCTTTTAGTCCATCAGTTTGTGTCTCAGTTTTCTCCATCTGAAAAGGTGGGAAATGGAAATACTTTCCTCTTTGACTTCAGAAAATATATTAAAAAGAGGCATGCAAGGGGACTTTGTAGGAATTCATAGGCACCGTTTGTGACTCAACCAAGAAGCTCTTCTGTCCCAGGAATCTAATTATTGCAGTTGTCCTGATAGAGTGTCTGAGTGAGTTTTGGATTTCATGACAGCTTTGGAATCTGCTCTTTGATTTCTAGATATGCCCCTGTTGATCAATATTCATTTGAGAAATCCATTTCAATATCACTTAAACCATTTTCTCATCTGAATGAGGACATTGGGATATGAGTATCACAAGGTTGTTTGTTGTATCAGATGTGAAAAATATGTACCGAAGTGCTTAACAACGGTAGTTGCATTTTAAAGGTACATGTGTCATGTGGCAATGATTCAGATAAACAATCTGACCAATCATTTTTCCACAGAAAATAGAAAGTCTTTCCATAGAAAGACAAAGTACAGGTGATCAAAATCTCTTTTGACACAAGGGGGTGGGGAAAGTTCTGGAGCTCAGTTTGGGGAATGCGTTCTGGGAGCTAGGATCTTAGGCATGGAAGAAAGTCAGGGCTGGTGATTATTTTGAAGAGCATGAAGATAGAGTATCCAACAGCCCTGTGTAATAGAGTGAAAACCTGAAGATGGACCAAAGAACCAACTCCTGGAAGAGGCCAAGATGCCCTAAGTGTGATCACTGAGGCAGCAAGAGACCCCACACTTTAGCAAACAAGAGAGGAAGTAGAGAGTGGACAGAAGGATAGGAGTCCCTGAGGACCCAGATCACAAGCATGGCAGCCTCTTTCCAAGGAGCCTATGGAAAGGAAGAAAGCAGTGTGGGGAATCAGTTTGTTCCGTCTACAGAAATTTAATAATTCCACCAGTTATGGCCAGCCAAGGAGTTCATGAAGACCTGTTTTACGAACGTTCAATGTTCCAATAGCTGGACTTGTCTGGTTGACAGGTTGAGGTTAAGCTGGATGCTTTTGAGTGTCTCAGCACACAGACGCTCTTTGGAGATACTGACCACATATCTGATAGATGGGAGTCCTTAGGGACAATGGACACTGCGAACACTTTATTGTCTGTTCCCAATTCCTATTCACAGGTCATGCAAAAAAAAAAAAAGACAATGGCTTTCCTTGGTTTCATTTCTTGAGCTGACTTCCTCGTTAAGTCAGTCAAAGAAGTCTGTCCGATTTAATGAAATGATTCCAATAGCAAACCATCACATGGGTTGCTAGGTGTAAGATATAAAACACTACACCTAGCCAACTAGCTGCTGGGTTCCAAAGGCAACTTATCCAGTCTCTCTATCAAGGCAACTAAGGGAATCCATATTTAATATTCAGTTGAGCTAAAAACTTTGGAAACTTTCAATGTTGTTTCTGCAGCCAACTGGCCAAATTGAAAGATCAGAACCAATATTATTTTTGATGAAATAGTAATCTCAGTACATCTGGTATATTATTCCCTATGATACAGACAGCGCCAGCAGGCTAGTTTACCCCAGAAGGAATTGGGCTAGGATTACACCGCATCTTTATTCCTCATGATTTCTCCCACTCACTTATTCATCGGATGCTTTTTTTTTTCACCCCTTCTCTTTTCTTTCTTTTAATATATCCATTCAAAATATGTCTGAAATAAATCCCAAGACTCCTAAGAATATTTCTGCTCATGTAAGCATGTATATAACTTCCATCCTCATGCTTTCACACAAGCAGTGTTTAAATTCCAAAGGGAAAGAGGACTTCCATTGTGTTTTGTTTTCTTCTCTGTTTTTGGCAGATATGCTTTACTTCTTTCTTACCAGAGTTAGATGCAGGCTATGGATCCTCTTTTCAATGTCCTTTCTGAGGCAAAAGAAGGTAATGGAAAAGCTTAAATCCTGGCTCTGCCTATTTGACCTTCAACCTGTGACTTAAATTCTATAAGCCTCCGATTTCTTCCTTGTAAACTGAAGATGAAAAATAAGATAGAGCTAGAGTATTGCATTTAGTCCATAAAAAGCACTGGATATAGTGGCTATAAATTGATTTCCTTTCCCTTCCTTTTCTGATTATACTCTTTTAAGACAATTTAAGCTCATGCTGCTCAATTATAAACATGAATCTCTTAATAAGGAAAGATATCTGTGTGTTAGAATAGGGGTTCTCCAAAGCACTGCAGTCTGAACAGAAGCGGGTGAGCACAGTGGAAGAAAAGGGGGAAATGTTATTTTGCTGCCTTTGTTTCAAAGCAGGAACTTGTGGGCAGTGAAATGGCCTGTTTTCCAGCTCTTCTGGATATAAGCCCAGATAGCAGCCAGAGACTGCCACATCAAGAAATGATGCTGGTCTCTTCTTTATGAATTCCCTGAGAAAGTGGGAAATCAATTTAATATGGGTCTATAGCTGGGAAGGCTCTCAAGAGATGACTGAGCTTAGACTTTGGGCAACTGAGATAAAACGTGCAAACTGCTTGGTACATGGCATTTCTGGTCAGCATCTGTAATAGTTGAGATAGGAGGTTGTTATTGTTAGAAAAATATTTGTCTGGAATCCAATCGAGGCAAGGTTTGGTAGCACTTTTTTTCTGTCTCCAGGCTCTACCTATATATAAGATCTATAAAACTTAAAACAGATATCCTATGAAGTGTGTCTCTTGTGATTTTTGGTCTATATCCCAATTTCTTCTCCAAAATAGTTGAACACTATGCTACAGACTATCCCACTCAACTTTGTCATATCTTAGATGGAAATGTCTACCAATTCATTTCTAAAGAAGGAAGCTAAAGCAGAGAAAATGGCCATGATTACTAATGGTGTTCAGAGGCTCTGAAGCAGAAGGAGAAGAGGCCTGTTGCTAGAATCTTCGTGATGAGCAGATGCAGCAACATCACGGTGGCTTCAGGGGCGACCATCACAATGACCACTGGGAAGTTGCCGCAGGTGCCCTTTTGATAGCTGTGCCCTGTTCCCCCACTTCTGCTCTGTTTTTCCCATGGTGCCCTACTCTGACTCCCCCAGTAGGGAGTTTGGGGAACTGACTATTAGAAAGTCCATCAGTCGTTCAAGTACAGTTTCATAGAGTTTAGTCTATTTAACTCAAGTTCAGAAGCATTTATCACCCTGCCACCAAGGCAGTTGACAGCTAGGATACAAATACCTAAAAATTCTTTCAAAATGGTGCCTTTGCTTGGTCCTTGAGACTGTGTGATTTTAAAGGCCTTGCATTTGGAACATTCTAAACTGTGCGCCAAGGTAGGCGTGCCACTTTCTTTCATTCTCCTCTATTAAAAGCACAGGCCATTTCATTAGTATTTATTCTATTCTTCTTCTTCCTTTTCCAGATTGCTTCTTATTTCTCAACATCTGTTTCCTGTCACCATTCCATTAATTTGTGTCACCCACTCATATCTACTAATGATTCACAGGCCCTACTTTTTAGTAGTTTTGTTGTATATAAGCTCAGATACAAACCAGACAGTGTCATGTCACAGAATGAAACTCTTCCCTTTTTAATGAATTCCCAGGGTGAGTAGAAATCAATTTAATATGGTTCTAGACAGTTATATTTCGTTACAGCATCCCCTTCACGATTCCTTACACATCTGTATTTCTTAAGCATTAATGCTAACTAGATCTTTTTTTAAGTTATGTTTAAAGTTTTTGTACTTTATTTTTTCTTTTTAAAATTTGTATTTAAAATTTTTTAAAATTTTTTATACAATTTTTAAAGCTTACTTTCCATTTACAGTTATTATAAAATATTGGCTATTTTCCCCGTGCTATACAACACATCCCTGAGTCTATCTTACACCCAATAGTTTGTGCCTCCCACTCCCCCTCCCCCTCCACTGGTAACCACTAGTTTGCTCTCTGTATTGGTGATTTTGCTTCTTTTTTGTTATATTCACTAGTTTGTTATATTTTTTACATTCCACATACAGATGTCATACAGTATTTGCCTTTTTCTGTCTGGTTTATTTCACTTAATGCTAACTAGATCTTAAAGTATTTAGAATTCTGTCACAGTTGAATGTGTACCATGTGTAACACACTTCTGGGAAACTGGCCTCTTCTTCCATGGCTTCTAGCTATTAAACCTGAAAGAATTCCCTTGGCTCGGTGGTATGAAGAATGTCATAAAAGGTCTGCTAATTGCTTTACTAACAAGACTTCACATCTGGAAAGACCCAAGAAGCTGCAGTCTCGTGTGCCTTAGGAGCTGTATGAGAGTCTTGCACCATGAAGCTGGTGCCACATATGAATGCCCTCTGGTGACCTCAGAGTGCTTTAAGCTCCTCTTATGACCTACTGAACAAAATCACCTACAGTCCACTTCTATACCTGTTCCTTTGTTTTTAACTCTGTGTGTGTGTATATTTATTTTTTCAACCTCACCTGATGCCTGTGTTACGTCTTGACTTCCCTTTTTGATCATATACTGGATCAGCCACATTGACAAGTCACCATTCTGACAAACTGTAAAACATACACTGTCTTACATCCCATGGGTAGTGCCCTAAGAGCATGATCTAGATCCAGACACTGTGAGACACTAAGATACGTGCTTACCTTTCTCTGTGATGGCTGTGATGTCCCCTTTTCCTCATTATAAATAGCTCTAGATTCATTGAGATCTATATATTTGGCATTTGCAACAAAGCTTAGAAATTTTCATGTAAGGGAGAGATCAGTGCCTTAAATCTTTAAACTCAATCCTATCCATATCCTCTGCTTTAAATTATATCTGCTAATTTGTTTTCCCCTGCTTTTATTCAATGTATATCCTATTTTTTGAATGCCTATTTGTTCAATGCCATAAATAATAAAATTGAACCAAAAACACCTGGCACAAAAGCCCCACTTAGTCCACATAACATTTTGCCATTTTATTGTTCTGTTTTTTATAGAGTCTGGCCTCTGCCTCGTAAGTTTCCTCACGTGAAATGGTCCTCTCTCAAGCAAAGCACTCTATCCCTTCACTAAAATATCAAAGACCATTACTGAAAATAAAATTTAAAATGTCAAATGTAATTGAGCACTTACATTTTTTTAACTACTGTTTTTGTTACTGACACATACAGAATGCTTCATTCCTGGGGTGGCCCATAAACTGAAATGCATACCATAGAATCCAGAAAGTTATTCTCACCTACATGGTAGAAGAGTTGATCTGTAAAATGTAGAGCTAGCAGGCTGCCAACTCTGGGTGAGAGAGAAATTGAAGTGCCAGCACTTTCAGCACAGCCCTGAAAGAAGTGTGCTAGGCTAGGATTATTCAGACTAGTACCAACATGGCCAAAGAAAAATTGAGGGCTGAGCAAAACTTCAATTAATTCTATAATTGTAATGACCATTTGTGATTATGAAATAGAATTTGCTCACTCCTAAGAAATGGACAAAACCAAAATCCTTACAGCATGACGTGGAAGTGTTTTTATAAGATGACCCTTCTCTCTCCGTGTCACTCCCTGCACTCCCAACCCCCACATCACAGCCACACTGATACAGTAGATATCTCCCGAGAGTGCTTTGCCCTCTTACCTCATGTCTGCATATTTAGGCATTCACGTATTTACACATTATGAATATATATTCATATGGTTAGATGTTATTTCATCAAACGATAGCTCTGTTCTCCATCTTGCCTTACTTTTATTCATCCTTCCAAATTCTCTTCTTATAGCCCTTCTCTGAGAAGCTATCCTGATTCTGCAGCCCAAGCTTCATGGGAACACACTGGATCAAGCATAACTCTATTATACAATTTTTGCCTTGTGTAATGCTCTGTATGTCTTTTCTCTGCGATAAATCCTTTCTCAGTGAGTTCCCTGATGTCAGATATACATCCAATTTATTGCTGATTCACCCGTGTTTAGCACAATGCCTTCTTTGCCAAACAGTAAGTGCTCAATAATTGTTTGCTAAAAGACTCATGAAAGAAGTAGACGGTGGTTGGATTAACCACCATTCCCCCTACCTGGTTTTGCTTGCAGAAATAAGAGCCCAATTTACACACCTCCTTTAAGTGTGTGATCAATGCTATATTGACATGAAATTAGCATTTCTCCGGCTATCAAGGGAATGGCATTTGGGACTGAGGTTCAACAAACAATTCAGAAATAGTACATGAGGAAGTGATAGATAGACATTGATCACTGTCACTATAAGAAAAATCTATTGTCCTTCATTTGACAAGATGACTCTTCTAATTCATTTAATGGAATGTTTATTTTGAGCCATATTCCAGCTATGAGAAGGTAAACAGTCTTGTTCGTATATTTAGAGTTATAATAAAAGGAAACTGTGGTTTGAAAGTTTAGAAGGGAGGTAAAGAGAATGACAGAGTAGGAACAGATATGTTTCTTACAGTGCAAACCTGGGGAGGGAAAGATGGCTGAGGCAAGGTCATCTGGATGTCAAACAACAATGAAAATAAAAATGATTACAATGATTATGGCTGAGTTCCCAAACACTTGGTTACATGCTAGGCCTAGAACTAAGTACTTCATATGTATTAACTGATTTAATCTTCTTGTAACCATGACGAGATTTGAAGCACAGAGAGGCTACTCACCCCAAAGTAACCCCAGTAACCCAGGTAACCCAAAGTAACCCAGCAAACTAGCCCCAAAGCTGCACAGAAAGAAAGAGGCAGAGCTAGAGTTTGAGCCTGGACAAGATAACTATAGACTGCAAATACTACACATGACGGACTAGGGAAAAGGGAGGTATAGATGTACACAGAGCATAGGACTCTGATGAGTATGACATGCTGTGACGTAAGGTTTTAATGGATGAAGCTAAAGTTTTGCTTTGGGAAAGAAATGCAATAATTAGCTCTGGGTACATGGGATTTTTCTCTTAGCTATATTGAGTAAAGAAAACTAAATACAGTTTATCTAACCTTAGTCGTCCAACTCAACCCTTTGCACTCTACATTTTTCCTTTGGCCCATCATGGAACTGAGAAGGTAGAAATTGATTGCATTTGCCTATATTCACATCTCTGGTCCAATTATATCATGTGCCTATTGGTGAAATGCTCAGTTAAGTGGTACCTCCAAAATGTTAGCATAGGTTCCTTTGCAACGTGGCATAATAAAAATTCTGGAGCTCTGAATCAAAGGAGTTGGAGTCTGACATTTTGTAGGACTTTGGGTAATTCAAAGAACCCTTTTGATTCTCTGATTTCTCTTCTGTAAAACGAGGAGTGCAATTTTAGCTCTCTCCTGGGGCTGTTGATGAATATCAAATGGAATATTATACCAGCGAGCGTTTCCTGAACTTCAGGGAGATGATGTAAAGTGTTATACCAGGATCTATCATGGTTGTGTTCATTCACTATTCACTCAACAGCTGTTTATGTAACTCCTACAGTGCACCAAATCTGTTACGTGTGCTGGAGATTGTATGGTGAACAAGTCCGCAAGTCCGCTGCTCCAGAGAGAATAAATATTCGTAGGGAAGAATGGCAATAAATAAGTAAACAAATTTAATCATTTGAGAATCTGATAAGTGCTATAAAAATCAAAATATAGAGATATTTTCAGTTGTCTTGCTATACCATATTCCAACCACTAGCATTGACTGATTACAGAATAATTAGTCTAAAAAACTGTCCCTTCTAAACATCCCTACCACAATGGTATGGAATCCAGGGTGATTTGCTACACTGTTGAGAGCCCATTGTAACCCCTGACACCTGGCATGTGGGAGGCACATTGAACACATGCTTGTTGAATGCCCCACTAAGGGGGTGACAGTGACTAATAATTTCCTGACGTCCTCTTGTCATGAAATATTTACAAAGGAGTTATGGCATTTGGATTTTAAAGGTAACTTACAGCTTCAGTGAGTGCAATACCTTGATGTTAGTGGAGATAGGTTAGTGCAGTAGCATGACGGCAAATTCCTGAGTAAGATGGCCCAGGACTGACTCTCAGCTCATACCAATTACCATGGCCAAGTTACTGAAACTCTTTGCATACCCATTTTCTCAACTATAAAATGCGGGTAGTAGAAGTACCTTAAGTTATAGGGTTGTTGATAGTGTGATATAAACTAATGCAGAAAGTACTTAGAATGGCTCCTGAGTATACTGAGCCTTCGATGCATGTTGGCTACTATAGTTTTTCTTCCTTCCGTCCTTCCTCCCTTCTTCCCTCCCTTCCTTCCTTTCTTTCGTCAATGGGAAAACTAAAGTCTTCAAGTTACTTTGCCATAAGTCAAAGCAAGTTAGTGGAAAAACAACTAGAAATCAATGTGCTGCTTGGTATTTCCTTCTACTACAACTCACAGCCATAGGCTCAGGTGCCCCTCTGGGCTTGGATTATTTTTTTCAAGTGGATCAGGCTAGAGCAAGTAGATCTTCTCTCCTACACAACTCAAGATGAAAGAGCCTCTGAACATAGGGAGGGTGGGAGGGAGACGCAAGAGGGAGGGGATATGGGGATATATGTATACGTATAGCTGATTCACTTTGTTATACAACAGAAAGTAACACAACAATGTAAAGCAATTATACTCCAATAAAGTTGCTAAAAAAAAAAAAAAAAAAAAAAAGAACCTCTGAACCTCCGGCAGCTGTCTATTTCATGGATTCTTTGGTTTCTGTCTTCATGCAAAGCTATGTAATCTAACTAGTGAGAAATGCTCTATACACCAAGATGCCCGCACTGGGGACCAACAGGTAGTACTTTGCTGTTGTGATTATTGAGAATAATTGTAACAATTACCTTTTGTTGAAGCCCTACCGTATACCAGTCCCTAGGCTAAGTAGTTTATATATAACATTTAATTCTCACAACAAATATAAGAAATACTCATCATCACACTTTAAGTTTGAGGAGAAGCAGTTATGTAACTCGTTTAGTATCACACAGTGAATTTTGGGTCCATCTGACCTTAAAGCCCATGTGTTTTTCTCTAGAAGACGTTGCATAGAAATCATCACCTTTTTAAGATTATTATTGTGCCATTCCCATGATCCATACAGAGCTTTCTAAAATTTAAAATACCAGGCTTCCCTGGTGGCGCAGTGGTTGAGAGTCCGCCTGTCGATGCAGGGGACGCGGGTTCGTGCCCCGGTCCAGGAAGATCCCATGTGCCGCGGAGCGGCTGGGCCCGTGAGCCATGGCCGCTGAGCCTGCGCGTCCGGAGCCTGTGCTCCGCAACCGGAGAGGCCACAACAGTGAGAGGCCTGTGTACCGCAAAATAAATAAATTAAATTAAATTAAAAATACCAAAGTCTTGTCACTCATAAGGGGCATCATGTCTCATAAACAACATGAAGACCTCCCAACACCTACACAGACCAAACCCTTTGCCTTGAGTAAGGGATGGTAACTTCCCTTACTTATCACAGTTAGGGAAAATAAGGACATTTTTTTCAGTAACAGGCATTGGTGGTGAGCTTCCACCAGTAGTAATTACTATGGCTTCCTGGTCTTGTCGTAAATGAGGTATCTATTATACCCCAAGAGCTCAGAGCTAGAGTCTGAGCAGTGGTTGCAGCAGCCAGGATGGTGTAAATGTTTAAAGCTCTAATCAGACATCCAGTCACTGGCTACACAGTTGCTTTTCCTTTTGATGAGGAAATATACAATTCCTTAGGGGTGGATGTGAAATGTTCATAAATAGAAAGGCATCTGAAGTATCTATGAGCAATACTTATTTATAGGAATCATTTATCCAGAGTCTCTATGTGCCTTTCCAGCTCCAATATTTATCTGTTATCTAACACCACATAGCACTCATATTCCACATGCTCTTTCTATTTATATGCATGGAATCTATCTCTCTAATTGTTCTTAAGTCCCTAAAGAGTGGGTACAGTAATTCACCTCCTGCCGGATGGCAGTACGTGCTTCTCCGTGACTTCTAATTCTACCCACAGTAAACCTATCGGCAAATCATTTGTCTGTTCATTCACAGTTTCTCACCACATCAACCAGCAACTACATTTGTTTCTATCTACAATGTCTGGCCTAATCAATGTGGTGTTCTTTTCCTTATGCAATGCATTTTCCCCATCCAGCTTTTCACTGGCTTCTTCTTCTGACCCTTTGATGAGTGTCTGCATGTATGTACATCCTCAGCAAAACCGATTATTGTTACCCAATGCTTGTGGCCAAAATGGTGAAAAGAACATCTGCTCTGGATTATGGTGATGTGAACTCAAAGCAAGTATTCAATTTTATGACTGTTCCACTTCAGGCTAATTCTGTAAACTGTTTAAGTCTCTTCATCTGTAGGACCTGATTAGTAATACTAATCTTACAGTGTTGTGTTTTTTTTGGAGGCTAAGTTATAAGTTACAACATTTGCCTGTAAATGTGCAATAGACCTTCCTAAGAATGGATTTGCATAAATAACATTTGCTTAGCACTTGCTCTGTGCAGCGACTATGGTTTGTATCTTTCAACTCACTATCTTCAAATAATTCTAAGAGGTAGATACTGTTGTTATTCCAATTTCATAACAGGAGAAAACTGAATGCCATCGAGGTTGGTAACTTGCACAACAACACACAACTAAGAGAACAAGGAGCAAGATTCTAGTCCTTGTTTTTCTGAACCCAAAGTGCCAGATACACTTTTTTTCTTTTCTTTTTTTACCGTCTTTATTGGAGTATAACTGCTTTACAATGGTGTGCTAGCTTCTGCTGTATAACAAAGTGAATCAGTTATACATATACATATGTCGCCATATCTCTTCCCTCTTACATCTCCCTCCCTCCCACCCTCCCTATCCCACCCCTCTAGGTGGTCACAAAGCACCGAGCTGATCTCCCTGTGCTATGTGACTGCTTTCCACTATCTATTTTACATTTGGTAGTGTATATATGTCCATGCCACTCTCTCACTTTGTCACAGCTTACCCTTCCCGCCCCCCATATCCTCAAGTCCATGCTCTAGTAGGTCTGTGTCTTTATACCCATCTTACCCCTTGGTACTTCATAACCTTTTTTTTTTTTCCTTAGATTCCATATATATGTGTTAGCTTACAGTATTTGTTTGTTTTTATCATAAATGGGTGTTGAATTTTGTTGAAAGCTTTCTCTGCATCTATTAAGAGGATCATATGGTTTTTCTCCTTCAATTTGTCAATATGGTGTATCAGGTTGATTGATTTGCATATATTGAAGAATCCTTGCATTCCCTGAATAAACCCCATTTGATCATGTTGTATGATCCTTTTACTGTGCTGTTCTCTTAATTGATATTTATAGGACATTCCATCCAAAAACAACAGAGTACACATTTTTCTCAAGTGCTCATGGAACATTCTCCAGGATAGATCATATCTTAGGTCACAAATCAAGCCTTGGTAAATTTAAGAAAACTGAAATCGTATCAAGTATCTTTTCCAACCACAACGCTATGAGACTTGGTATCAATTACAGGAAAAAATCTGTAAAAAATACAAACACATTGAAGGCTAAACAATACACTACTTAATAACAAAGTGATCACTGAAGGAATCAAAGAGGAAATCAAAAAATACCTAGAAACAAATGACAATGGAAACACGACGACCCTAAACCTATGGGATGCAGCAAAAGCAGTTCTAAGAGCGAAGTTTACAGCAATACAATCCTACCCTAAGAAACAGGAAACATCTTAAATAAACAACCTAACCTTGCACCTAAAGCAATTAGAGAAAGAAGAACAGATACACTTTTAATTGCTGTATTCTCAGCACCTAGGACAGTGCCTGGCTCTGTAGCTTTGACTTGGCATCTACGAGTTACTGCTATCTTTGGAGTTAAGTTATATTTCCATTCTTGTGATATTTAATGACCATATAGTTGGTTTGACCCTGTGGATAAACCTGACAGTAACTCATAAATGCAAATGAATGCTTTAGAGTTTCAAACACATCCGTCTCTTCTAAGAAATATTGATGGCATATCGAGGACATTGATGAAGCTATAATAAAAAATAGCTAACATTTTTGGTGTGCTTGCTATATACCAACAGAAAATACTAAATACTTAATATATATTATTTAATTTGTTTTTTACAACAAGCCTATGAGGTAGATAACAGCATTACCCCAACTGTATAAATGAAGAAAATAAGTAACAGAGAAATTTAAGTAATTTGCCCAAAATTACAATTATAGTAACTGTTTAAGCTAGGGTTTGAACCCTGGCATTCTGTCTCCAAAGCCTCCTTATAATTGAGCTAGTCACTAAACTCTTGAAGCTTCATTTCAAGTACCAATGTAATAGGGGTAATAATGTCAGCTAACTCACAGGGTTATGAGAATTAAGCGAGATACTGTGCTCTTGAGACAGTCCTTGGCAATTTGAAGAGTGAGCTCAATATATATCAAGCATTATCGTTAGTAGCTGCTAGATTTTAAGCTCCCTGTGTACAAATATCATGTCTAGTTCATTTTCATTTCCCCCACAGCACCCGGACACTGTATTGTTGTCTATGGTTGGTGCATAATAAATGCCTTTGAATGAAACTGAACAAAGAATGGGGCACAGTCAATGGGAATCAGAATCTCCCAGGAGGAATCCAAGAGCAGTGGCCTTCAGGAGTTTCTGGGGGCTTGGGGAAAGGTAGGCTTACTTTGTAAGTCCCTCTCCATACATGCAATAAAATAAGTGAACTCCACAACCTTCTCAAGAAGCCCCATCTCTTAGAATTCCACTGACTTCCCTAAGAGCAGGAGGAAGACTGACACAGCTTCCTATCCCCCCTGAATGGGCTGGCTGCAGGGGCAAAAGAGCAGCCAATGCAAAGGAACAGGTAATCAAAGAGCCTCTCAATCAACTGCTTTTACCTCAATATTGCCTTCTGCCCACAAGAGACACAAGCAGAGCCTAGATTTACCTATGGCAGATGGCAGGCCTATTACACATTCAGAAGCACAGGAGGATGTGTTCATCAGAACACGTGTATATCTACATACATAAATGGACACACATTTATAGAAGAAAAGAACAATCAGTGATGGTGGAGGCTAGCAAAATTCAAGCTCCCTGGGGCTGCTTGTTGAACAGCAACTCCTGCTGCAGAACCAGGTACCAAAGCATAATTTGTAGTCATGTAGCGCCAATATGCCTGGATGACTGTGTAAAACATTTATAAATCAGACCCTAATGGACAGCCTCTGTGCTTTATAACTGCGTTTAACTCTTTCTCACTTCTCCGCTGGTAGGAAACAGGAATACATAAAAATATACTAAGAAGAAAGAGGAAAACCGTATTCCTAACAATTTCACTTGCAAAAAGGAAATGAAGGGAAGGCAGCTGTCTTGCCGTAGTCGTGATAATTAATAATAATAATGCCTCTACTGCATTGAGAACTCACAATGTTCTGGGTAGTGAGCTCAGAGCTGCATATGCATCCTCTATAGTTCTAAAATATGGCACAGGGGTGGGCTGTGCCATATTTCCTTTTAAGGATGCCAAACAGAGGTTCAGAGAGGTTTAGTAATTTGCCCAGAGTTCACAGTTGATCTGTAGGGCTTTGGGGTATCCAGCCCCCAAATCAATCATTAAGGTACAGCAAAAAGACCAGACCTAGGTAAAACTCAGAGGCAGACACACACACCACGTATCACACGTTTCCACTCCAGATTCAATTCTCTCTCTGACAATCCTGGATGGGAGGTCTCATCATCTCATTTTACAGACAGCAAAACTGAGCTCAGAGTATGTCTGTAACTCATCCAAGGTCACATCTGGTAAGTGCTGGAGTGGAATTTCGAATCAAGTGTGTCTGACTCCAAAGGCTTATCAGCCCTAGAACATCAAGAGGATGGGGGTGTGAGTTTTCTTCCACACTTGCATCCCTGCCTTCAAATGCTCACCATCACCTATGTACCCCTTCTTGTAATTTTCTGCCAAGTGTCCTTTCTGCTTCTAAGCTGACTTTCTCCAGACCTGGTATGGTTAGTTGACCCTCTCAGGACAAATCCTATGCCCTTAGCACCCTCACAGGATAGAACTTGTCTAGATTTCAGAATATTTTACCAAAACCAAACAGCTTTGTTAGCAGCACAGTTTGAATTCATAGGACTGCTTCTCGAGTAGTATGAATTTATGACATACTAGCTGTTCATAGGAGATGATTTGGGGTGGGGGGAAGGGGCTAAAAGTCCCTCTCATCCATATACCACCTCTGGGTGAGGACAACTCTGTTTCATAAAAAGAAAGATTTGCCTTTATTGCAGAGTCCCTGTGTGCTGTTCATTTTTCTACCCTAGTATCTGGCACAATAATGCTCAATTAGTGCCCACGAGAGTTCTTTGTATGGGTTGGGAATGTCTGAGCCACCACTGCCTGTAAAGGAGGACCCTGTCTGGGTGTGACCAGAGCTGCTCCAGGTATCCAGGGTGACTGGCAATCCTAGAAACATCTATTCATGGATTTTTCAAAGTTAAACCCATGTATCAGCTCTATAAGCTCTCAGAGCACAGAAGGCTTTGACCCTTTGTTTACTGTTGTACCCCAAGGCCTAGAACAGTGTCCTGCACGTAGTAGGTTCTCAATGAATATTTGATGAATGAGTAAATGAATGAATGATTCTTACCACATTGTAATTTAGTCTCCACCTCCTTTACACACACATACCTGCATGTACACACATACATGCCCACATAACATACATGCATATCCATGAACTTGCACACCAGCAGGCTTTGGCCTGAGACTGCCTTGAGGTCAGAATCTGTTTTGTGCTTCTCACTGGCTCCAGGATTTATGACAGTGCCTGGCACAGCCTTAAAGGAACACTGGTTTGGGCTGGTAAACCGTCTCCCAAGGATGTTCTCCAGGGCCCCATCTCACTGAGTTTTAAGAGGCTCTATTAAATCTGATTTTTCAATGCTTTTCTTCATGCTAGTACTTCCTTGTGAGCAATTATTTCTCCATTTTCATTCTGAGTTTTTGCCTTTTTCCTTGTTATATCCTCATCTACCACTACAAAACATGTCTCCCTCCTGGGGATTTATGTTGACCTCTGTGCTACAGATAGTGTATCACCAGCATGGGCTTCTATAATACTTGCCAAAGTGGTATCAAGGGAGCCCAACCTTTGTATAGTGACTCTAAGGTGTTACTTAGGCAAAATGCAGAAGGGGACCTGGAAAGATTATTCTGGAATGAAAGAAAAATTCTGGCTAGGGCTCATAGTAAAGGCAAGAGCCCAAGACTATAGCGCAAAAAAAAAAAAAAATTGTGAAA
>NW_020175833.1:74251-163939 GCF_003031525.2 Neophocaena asiaeorientalis asiaeorientalis | reverse complement strand
GCAAAAAAAAAAAAAAAAAAATTGTGAAAGAAGAAACTCAGCTGTGGGATATGGTAAAGAGGTTGTGGAATAAGAGGAAGCCAGATAGAAATAAAGAAAGAAAGAGAGTCTAGACTGAATTGAGTATATTCAGTCTTTATTTCAAGCTATACTTATTGATTACCTTCTAGGTATCTGCTGCCATACTGGGTGCCAGGGACACAGTCCCTGCCCTGTTCCATCTTAGACCCTAGTGGGGAGCTATGTATAGATGAGATAGTCACATAAGTATATAATGAATAGCTGATGAGTCCTGTGAGTGTGTGACAGGAGGTTCTGTTCTATCTGGAATGGTCAGGAAAGCTTTCCCCAAAGAGGTCATTCTTGAGTCGAGATTCAAAGTTGGGGAACAGTTAACTAGACAAAGGAAAATGAGAAGAGTTGAAGGGGATTCGAAGTAGAGGGGATAATATGTGCAGGGCTTCTGTTTTGGGAGAGAATGTGTAAGAGGAAATGAAAAGAGACCAAGTGGCCAGAGCAGAGAGACAAGGAGGTCCTCCTGAGAAGAGATCAGAGAGAAGGGTAGAAATCCCACACTGAAGAGGAACGAAGGCCACAGAAGGGATTATGACCTTCACCATTACAAGGACAGGAAGCCATTAGAGGGATTTAAGCCAAAGAGTGGTAGGACACATTTGCACTTTTCAAGTTGACTCTGGTTAATACGAAGGAAATGGCCTGGATGGAAGAAACAGTAGAAACAGGATGCCCAGTTGGATAGTAACTGTCAGAATCCAAATAAAAGATGATGGCTTGGACCAGCATGCCAACCATGGGTTGAGAAGGAATGGGGGTATGTATATTCGAGATGTACTGAGAATATAAAATTGACAGGAATTGATAATGGATCCAATGTGGTAGGGGAGGGAAGTTTCTAGTTTGGTTTCTAGGTTTCTGGATTGTACAGCTAGATGGCTGGGGGTGCCACCTGCTGGAACACAGGGCCACTGGGTGAGAACCAAGTGGGCATGGAGAAGAGCACGTAGTTGTTTGGGTCCAAAACATGGCTTCATCAATCTCTAGTCATGAAAATTCCCGCATTAGCTTCACCTCTCAGAGCTCATGTTCCTTATTTGCAATGTGAGAATAATGCCTCATCCATAACGTTGTAAGAATAAGATGAGACAAAATACAAAAAGTGTGCCATGCAGTGTTGGCCCTAATCTTGCATTCCACAACAGCGGTCACTGCGTTACTAACTTTGTGATCTCAAGCCAGACAATTAACCTCTTTTCTCATCTGTGGAACGGAAATAATAACAGTGGCTACACTGCACTTTGCTGTGAAGGACAATGCATCAACACTGCCTGTCACAGAGTGGGTACTCAATACACATTACTTATTAATAGTAAAGTTCCAGAAACGTACCTGCTTTCTGTTTGGCTGGAAGAGTAGGAAATAAGCGCATGAAGGAGAAAATTAGCCAAGAGCAAACATTAAGACATTTGCCTGTTTTTGTTCGTGTCTGTCTCTGCTAGGCTTGGCTTTTGGAACTAGACCTTCACATTCCAATCCATAAAATGGAGATGAAGTTTGTTTCCACTTCCCCTCCCGGTCACCATGCAGAAGGTCATTGAAGAAAGGACCCCTTTGTCCACCTGGGATGCTTGTGCTGGGCAGGGTACAACAGATGACTGATTTTAACCACGCTCCCAGGAAGAGGGCATTCTCCTTCAGAAAACTTATAAAACAGCATTTCAGCCTCCAGGGAGCCAGGAACAGAAAAGCCAAGAGATAATGAAAGAGAGAGGGAGGTGAACAAAAACTCAGCCTGGAGCTAACAGTGAAAGATAGTCTGCCTGCCTGCTGCCACCCCTCTGCAGCAATGTCAAGTCAGGGCCCATCCACGTTGATGAGAAATCAGATATAGGAACTATGAGAGGATACATTCCAAGCAGTGATTCATCTCTGGAGGCTGAACCTATGTAATGTCCTTACTAATCTTGGGCTCCCGGGTTATGAAGCCTGCCATCAAGGATGAGTTATATTTTCAATAAGTCATTCTAGCTAATCAGGCCCTCTCACGGTGAGCTGCTAAAGAAGAGACAAGATGAACCGCTCTACAGCTTCTGATCAGGGGTCCCCAATGCGGACAGAATCCTTGGCGGGGGCCTCCTGCCCCAACTGGGTACTGCCATCACCCTTCCCCTTGGCAGCTGGCACAAAGGGAAACACAGACCACGCAAGCACAGGAAGATGACAGGATCTGTGTTTGATAAGGTTATGATTGAATCAAGGCTTTTGCTCTAATTATACTGCAGTTAAATAAATGCAGCCTAGTAATTGTAATTGATGTGCAATTAAACATGTATTTATATCACCATTGCCTCTCCCTGTGCAGCTGTCTGTTCCTGCTTCACATTGTGGCTGGGGACACTGAAATCTGCCTGATGCTCAGGAGGAAGCCCCACTGCTCTCACATGGGTGCCTCGTCTACGAGGTAGAACAGGAGCTCTGGGGCACTCTTAGAAATGTGACAACATTCCAGGACCTGAACAATATATGCAGGTCTTCTCAATTGGCCTTTTCAAAAGAGTTAGGGGGCTAAGTGCCCCGACTATCACTCCGTCTGGCCCTAGAAGGTTCTCATCTTCTCTATGTGCTGGATGGGCCATTAAACACGGACACAGTTTGGGAGATGGGTGAAAAATCACAACTAGGTAAAATATCACAGGAGTCATCAGAAGGCAGTGATGAATATCTCTGAGATGCTAGGTGAAAAGTCTGTGAATTTCTAGGTGTTTTAGCTATATGGAAGATAAGACTTCCAAATATTGCAAGCTGGAGGAAATGAGGACAGATAAGAACTTGCATGAAGATTCAAGCTCTATTTATATTTCAGTGAACACTTATCAATGCTGGTAGCTAGAATAAATCATACGGCAAAAGAAGATATGCCCTCAGGATGTTCATAATCTAAGCTATATGAAAGTAGGAAAACAGCTCAGGCAAAGAATTAAAGCAATATAAATAAAAGAAGGTTGGGGGCATTAATGCTGGGCTCCACGCTGACTGCTTATTTGGGACTTAGATGAATATCATAAACCTTTAGCCTCACTCCCCAGCAGCCGTGATGGAATGCATCTCAGTTGGGCTTCTCTTCACCCATCAGAGTGCTAATTAAGAGGCTGGAGAAATACCACCATCCACCTCATCTGTTCTTGTTCTCCTGCTAAAAGGACACCATGCATCTCCCTGACAGCTAGTCATTACAGGAGTGTATGGGCACCCCAGGCTTCTGCTAGGGACAGCAAAGACCCCTGAAGACCCCAAACAGAGCTCTGAGCCATACTAGCGCTCAGGAGGGGTGTACACTCTCACCAGCTATGATGGCTGGTGCAGGTTTTAACTCCCAAAGGAGTGTAGTTATACAAACCTCAGTGGAGTGAGGGTGTTGGTACAGGAGAACAACGGGCAAGAGGGAAGAACAGCTGGTCTTGCAGTTAATTGCAATTCTCTGAGGTCAGTTTCAGATCTAAGGCATTTGGAAGGTGCAAAATGTTTTCCAGCATGTTAAAAAAAAAAGTGCAGTACTTTCCACTTCTTTAGCTCTTCTTAGTTACCAAGCACTTCTCTATGTGATATTTAATTGACCTTTATCCTATAGCAGGGATTATTACCACTAAGTGACTAATTTAAAAAAGGAGACTCAGAGAAGTGAAGGAACTCTTCAAGGTCAGAGGACTATGTAAATGATAGGGTTGGGAGTAAAGCCCAGGTATTCAGCCTTCTAGTCCAATGTTCTTTAAAAGTCAGTCAAGGAAATGGGCATAAGGGGTCTTTTAAGGACGTTGGAAATGCTTTAAAACTAGAAGTGGTGATGGTTGCACAACTCTGTAAATTTTCTAGAAATCATTGTGCACTTAAAAGATGAAATTTATGGTATGTAAATTATATTATAATCAGCTCTTAAAAAATAAAAGCAAACAAGTATAGTAAGCAGGGCCTGAGCTTTGGTGTCATTATACCATGGTTCAGATCCTAATTCCAACTCTGAAGTCCTGGGCAACCTTGCACAAGTTCCTTAATTTCTTTACACATCCATTTCTTCATCGCTACAATTAGAGTAATATTAGCCACTTCTCAGGATTGCTGTGAGGATCTGGCACTAAAGCAATAATATCTAATTTTATTTCTGATGCCTAGGAATCATGATATAAAAAATAATTAGCTCTTCACTGCCTGCTTAACCATAATCCTTTTTCATATCAAGGCTGAATCGTGTATGAGTATCAGGCATATGATATTGTTTTGATCAAAGCCCCAGATCAGTACTTTTCACTGTCACTCAACTAGCAAGTAACAATGGCTCAGCATACCAAGGGCATATACACCTCACCTTCTCCTAAACTGTTCACTCTCAAACTTGGCTGCTCACTGGGATAAACCAGGGAGTTTTAAGAATGTGGATGGCCAGACCCTGCCCCAGATAATCTGATGGTTTTTTTTTAACAACTTTATTGGAGTATAATTACTTTACAATGGTGTGTTAGTTTCTGCTTTATAACAAAGTGAATCAGCTATACATATATATATAGCCCCATATCCCCTCCCTCTTGCGTCTCCCTCCCCCCCTCCCTATCCCCCCCCTCTAGGTAGTCACAAAGCACCAAGCTGATCTCCCTGTGCTACGTGGCTGCTTCCCACTAGCTATCTATTTTGCATTTGGAAGTGCATATATGTCCATGCCACTCTCTCACTTCGTCCCAGCTTACCCTTCCCCTACCCCATGTCCTCAAGTCCACTCTCTACGTCTGCGTCTTTATTCCTGTCCTGCCCCTAGGTTCTTCAGAACCATTTTTGGTTTTTTTTTTTAGATTCCATATATATGTGAGAATCTGATTTAAATCTGGTATGGAGCATGGCCTGGGCATTGGGATTTTTGAAATCTCTCCATGTGATTCTAATTGCAGCAAAGTTAGAGAATTATAACTCATTGGGTTTTGATTCTGGCTACGATACAATCCTCCTGGGGAGCTTAAAAAAAAAACCCCAAGCCTGAGCCTCACACCCCAAGATTCTGATATAATCAATCCAGGGTCGGGTATGGGCACGTTAAAAGTTCCCCTGGTGATTCTAATGTGCAGCTCGTACTGAGAACCACTTCTTCAAACCTTGATAAGCAGGATGCCTTATGGGTAGGGGATCTACTCCACAGCCCCTCCCCTCATTCCTCTCCCTTGCTTCCAGGAAAAGGGTTCACGGGATGGTATGGTGGGCACTGTTAGACTATGACCTCAGACCTTAGGCCTGCTGCAATGAAGCAAGCCCTGGGTTTTTTAGTAATCCCAGGAATGTAGGAAGAATATTATTAAGGAGGATAACCAATGCTAATTCAAAAGGGGCATTGGCAGAGTAGCTGAGTGTCCTTCAAGTCTCATGGTCCACATAGTGCAAGGGGATTGGAGGTTGGTGAGAACAGACTTTCCAGGAAGTGGAGGAGGTCATGAGGTGCTTAGGAGACTCTCAGGAAATGATCAGCCATCTATTCATCCATTCAACAAATGTGAATGGAGTTGCTCCACTATGGTAGGTGCTGTGACAATGGTCAGCAAGGTAGGCACCACAGCCTATTCAGAGCTTAATAAAAATACAAACCTCCCTCTGCTGCAGTCAAACCATTCACTAAAATGAGTCTGAACTTACCACCATCTCCGTCATCTTGTATTAAACCCAAATCTCTGTTGGTCACCCTGTCACTCGTCCAGAACAGCTCCTGCATCCCTCGTTGCCTACCCCACTGATCACTATTCTCATTCCTCCCTGACTCGGGCTCGGATTGATGCCTTGCCTTTCTTTCTGGCTACTACCCCTGTCCAGACCCAGATTCTTTCTTTATCAAGCCAGTTACCACCCTAGAGACCTTGAGGATGGGAGAATTGGGGGGTTCTGTGAGTCAGGTAGAACTAAGACTGGCAGATTTGGTCAGAAATGCTTGCTCTTATAAAAGAGTTTTCAGAAAATCCTGGGAAGACAGAAAGGTTCACTCACTGTACAGGTTCAATGCATATTTTGTCACTTCATCCACATTTCCAGTTCTCAAGGATTATGGCTGAGCAGTGATGTCTTGTCCTTGACCATGTGATGGACCTGTCTTCACTGTTTGCCCCCATCAGCGTCATTTGTGGCCCCATCCTACAGGGTCAGGTGGGCAGGGTGAGCCAGTCCTGGCAGACTTAGCTGCAAGATAGGATCAGCACCTGCCCCAAATCCTGACTTGTATTCTCAGGAACAAGAGAGCCCAGGTCCAGCTCCCAATTTTCTCTCCAGGCTTTATATCTGCACTTCTTTCTTCCACTTCTTGCCCTCTTTCCCAAAATAGTAAATGCTGGTGATGCTATCAGGAAAGCACTTAGAAGGGATAAGAGTGGGTGATCCTTCCACTGCTGTGATTTGTGGTATCACTCATCCTTAATCAGATGGTCTAAAGTACCTTACATATCTAGTCCATCCAACAGTTGATCAAAAAGCCCCTCCAAACACATTTTAGAGGTGATGTCAGAGAACTATTACTGATTTTCTACAGTCTGGTACCCTTATCAATAAAATGGACGTGGCAATAATTAATGTGAGAAAGTGCTTCACACGGTATCTAATTTACAAATGTTACCTATTATTTATATTGTTGGTGACCAGAAGGAAATTTTTGTGTAATTTTTAAACATTTGTGGAATGATCACATGATATGAAGAGTAATTAATGAGCATTTGCCATGTGGTATGTATTATTGTAAGCACGCTACTTATCTCATTTAAGCCTTACGGCAATATATCAAATAGGTACTCTTATCCTTCCCACTTCATAGTTGAGGGAAATTACCACAGAGAATTTAAGTGCCAATACCAATAAATATTCTCTGTGTTAATAAAAATGTTTGGAAGATTCCAGAGAAAATGAGAGAGAGAGGAAAAAAAGATGGATCTTGATGGAGAAAGAATAATCTAAAACAGAGTAAACAAAACAGAGAGAGGCAAAACATGGCAGGTGGGGCACCTGTGTTATGAGGGCAGTTGGGTACTTGGTTCTTTGGTGAAGTTCAGTTAAGTCCTATTAACAAAAATGACATGTCATAGGTGTTGCAGGACCTGAGTGAAAAATAGGATGGGGGAGGGAGTGGAATTGACAGAGGTAGGTCGGCAATGAACATGTCCTCTGCATAGTGGTAATTCCTCCGATATTTAATCCATGCCACGTACAGACACTATTTAATAAAATTATGGAGGAAGGAATGAATAAGTAATGTCCATAGCCTAAGGCAGGTGACATCTTGCTAATTCCCAAGCCTTGAAAACGACTCTCCTTTTGAATCCAGTTATCAGCGCATTTCAGCCTGTGCTAAACAGTGTTGGGATATAGACTAACAAAGTCTTCTTATCCTTCCCATTGTGTTCAACTGGGTTGAAAGAGATAGAGCAATCACACCACCATGTAAGTGGATCAGTTTATGCTATGGAAACCACAAGGCAATAGCATTGAAGTCTCCTAGGCCAAAATGGTTGGCTGGAGAAGCAGGGGGAAGAGTTACAAATCCTTCTTTATTTTCAGAAGTGTAAAAAGGTCAAAAAGGGCAGCTCCTTCTATAACCTCCCATTAAAATTCAAGCATATCGTTGACAGAGGCCCTACTCCACTTGTAAGGCAAGCATGGTGCTGCTAAGACAGGAGAAGTTTTGCTTTCCTAGGATGAGGATTTGGCCTCAGAGTTATTGGAAATGGTCCCAACGAGTCCTAGAGGCTATAAGCCTGACATAGCCTGAGCTGTTTCTGTCACTTCCGGGACTTGGGGATAAAATTGGCCAGAGCTGCCACTTTCTCCGTCCCAGACATGATTCCATTTTCATCCGTTATAAGGTCTATCAGGATTTCAGCAATATTATTTTCATGTGACTTGTTATTCTGATTCTTTCCTTGTGGTTTGCATAAGATTGGCCAAAAAAAGAAAATCATTAGAAAGTACCACCTTATTTTCAGAAGCCCTTGTTCCATTTATCAAATGGCCTCAGATTCAGTGGCTGCCAGCAATGCTGATTTGAATTCCCCTGTTCCGTCCTGATTTGTGTGCAATTGTTCTAGTGGGAGGGATGGCTACTTATTATGCAGAATGTACTCCTGATGTGCATAGCAGTCTGGATGCTTCAGCAACCCGGGGGCCGGCTTCTTAGCCACCTTTCCTAGGGACTGGTAATTTCTGGAGGCAAAGCAGAGAAATTTACATAAACTGGAACCTTGCACCACTAAAATGTGTTGTAAGCTGGATTCTAAAATTTTACACCAGTAATCTTTCAATTTCCTTCAGAACTGGCAAGGATATAAAGCAAGGAATTCCCAGATTAGCTTCCAATGAGAAAGCTCCCTTTACTAGGTAGTGAGCTTCACCGCATACTCAATAAGTGCCCAGATCTGGATCCCAGAATATCCACAGTCAAACTTAACTAGCTCTGTGATTTCAGCCAGGTTGATTACTCCAGCTGATTTCAGTTTTTTCATCAGTAGGGTTGCAAAGGTCAAAAAGAAATTACCTGTAAAACACCTAAAATCATGCCTAGAACATGAAAAGTTCTCAGGAAATGCTGGCTTTTATCAATATTATTACACTCTCCTTTTTCCCCTGTGGAGGTTTCTATTGCCATCGTTAAAGACTGAAGGATAAAGATAGTTAAAATATCAATCCTAAATTTCTCCTATGGAAACTTAATCTAGTGTTTAACTACTTTCCCATCATGGATCCTCTGCCTGAGCCCAAACAAATCTATTGAAATCTATTGAAAAGATTAACTTTTATTGTTTCTTATTTACTACTACTGAACGATAGATTCTCAATAAATCCATTCTATATGGGTAAGTTACAACTACCTGAATGGGTAAGTTACAACTACCTGAATGAGTGAGACCATGCCCGCAATAGTGCATCCAGTTTTGGGGACTAAATATTAAAAGGGGTGTTAGTACTCCGAGATGTGAATTAAAGTCACGAGGGGACTTGATATCACATAATAAAAAGGATGAGCATGTCAATTTTTTTTAATGGGGGATCTATGATAGCTACATTTTTACTGATGATTCATTCATTCCTTCTCTCAAAAATAACTTTTTGAGACAAGACTTCTAATATGGCAAATCCTCTCAGCAAATCTTCTCCCTGAAAATCAGCTATGACACTGAACACACACACACACACACACACACACACACACACACAATTTCAGGGCTTTGGAAATTAACCAAATGCATACACCAAGTCAGGAAGCCATTATTCATGGAAAAAATACTGAATTGGGGGTAAAAATTGAAAGCCTGTGCCATTTTTTTCACCAGAATGGGCCAGTTCATAAAAACCAGAAGCTTCACTGATGGAGAGGGTTGACTTTATTTGCAGCAAGCAGGAAAAAAAAAAAATACCCCATACTAATAGCTTTGTCAGTAATGTTAGCTATTTCTGTCACAGAAGAATGAAAGACTACTTGTTCAGTTAATCAGAGGTGGAGACCTAGTTGGGCAAGTAAGGAAGTGGCAGAGTAGACAGAAACTTAGAAGAGAAATCTGAGAAATGACACAGCAAAAAGGGGTCTTGATAACTTTCCCACCGGTCCGCAGTTGACAAGAAAGCTGTGCACACATGCAAAACAGACCAAAGAGAATCTAAATTGTCTACATGCTGGTGTCTGACTCTGTCCTCACACATGTGCAACAGGACCTGCAGAAAGTAAAAGCTGGAGCTGGCTTAAAAGCTGTATGAATGTAAATGTCCTCCCCCACATATACACAGATCCATTGTCAGAGGGTAGAGACTTACTGAACTCAGGTGTTTAGCACAGCTTGTCAAATGTCATTGTTTGATCAGTAAGGTATGCAGAACAGTGTGACCCCTAGGAAGCCATGAATAAAATACAATTTAAATTTAAAAAAAAGTGAGTAGAAACAGAAGTCACACAAGGGAAATAGATTTGGTAGATTTATTCATAGCAAGTTACTAAAAAACAAAATGAAATTTAAAAAAAACAAAGACTAGAGAAACAAAAATTTCTGCATAGGTAGGACAGATCAGAATTCAATTCAATTATTGTCATCCCTTGTCTAAAATATTCCCACTCTCAATAAAAATTATGAGACATGCAAAAAAAATTGGAAAATGTAACATAGAAAAATTTTAAGAAGTCCCTAGAAACTGTTTTTGAGTGGACTCATATGTTGGAATTAGTAGACAAAGACTTCAGAGTAGCTATTAAAAATATGTTCAAAGGACTAAAGAAAACTATGTTTGAAAGATTAAATATGATGGCAGAGAATCAACAAATAGAAAATCTCAACAAAGCAATGGGAATTATGAAAAGAGCCAAATGTAAATTCTGGAGTTGAAAAATATAATAATGGCCCACGTACAAGAAGCTGTGGATGGTCCTAGAACTTCAGATCTGAAGGTGGCAGCTTTATGAATAATATCACCAAACTGGAAACAATCTCAATGTTTATCGACTAATGAATGGATAAACAAAGTGTGGTATATCCATGCAACAGAACACTATTCCACCATAAGAAAAGAAAGAAGAATTGACGTGCTGTGAGATGAATGACTCTCAAAAACACTATGCTAAGTGAAATAAGTCGGATGTAGAAGACTACATATTACGTGGTACTACTTACAAGAATTGTCCAGAAAAAAACATCTATAAAAAAAGAAAGAATGGGGCTAAAAAAAAAAAAAAAAAAAAAAAAAAAAAGAAAGAAGATTAGTGGTTGCCTGGACTGGGGCTGGGAGGAGGTGTGGGAAGGTTGATTCTAGGTGGACATGAGGAAATTGGGATGATGGTAATATTCCAAAACTGGACTGTGGTGGTGATCGTGCACGGTACACATGTACTAAAAATCCTTGAATCTTATACTCGCCGTGAATGAAATTCACGGGAGGTCAATCATATCTAAATACAGCTGTTAAAAAAAAATCTTTAGTGTAAGATTCTTGAGGCCAGGGGTCCATCCACAGAGTTCAGTTAGAAGACTTTAATTCATTCATGCAATGAGGGTTAAATGCAAAAGCTAAACATTCAATCATTCTGGGTTGCCTTATTCCCCTGCCTTGGGGACACTGAGGTCCCTCCTTCCCAGCTAAGCTCCTCTGTAGATCACTTCATAAAAGGGAACAAACAAACAAAAACCCTAGTTGGTTGGTTAGTTTTTTTGGTTTGGTTAATTTTCGAGTGCTAAATTCTCATCAAATATTTTTACCGTGGAAACTCTTCAAATCTAACCCCTACCTCTTTTTCTCACACCCCTGCCTCTTTTGCCTTGGGATTTGCAACTCAATGTTAAACAAACAAAAAACAGCCCCATGTTGCCTGCATTTAAAGTATCCTGCTCTTACTGTTGCAACATCTGTCACTCTCCACAGCAGGGCCATCAAACTAAACTGTCAGGGTTAAGTGAAGTTTTGCTGATTCAACGTACTGCTTCCTTCAGAGATCCCTGTCAGAACCATCGGGCTGTGGTGGATAGAGATGTATGCTCTTTGGCTGACTTGCTTTTTTTGTTGTTGCCCCTTAAGGACACTTATTGTTTACTCATCTGTAGCACTGAATCAGAGGCACACAGTCAATACTTGTTGTTCTTTGCTTGGAAAATTGCCTCCAAATCCACTCTCCCTACCTCCCTTCCAATCAGGGCGCCCTCTCCACCCCAAGGTGTGACATCTGACCTATTGGCAGGAGCCCTAAACCCTATCTCGGGTACAATTATATGTGCTAGGGGACTTGTAATCATCTTCCAGATGGGATTCACTGTGTAGTGAGGTCGTTAAGGAAGCAGGGAGAGGGAGTGCAGCCCCTCTTTAATTAGTGATACTGATGGGCAACTGCATGCTGGCAACGAATGCTACACCTCCAGCAGAATTGCAGGCAGCGTTAATCTGGTAGCACTAATCACCAGGCCTCATAGCAGAGAGGAATTCTGCGCTTCCATTTGGAAGGAAAGTATGCATTCTCCCATTGAGTATTTGGATAATTGGAAGAATTAAGGAAAAATACATTATTCCGTTTGGATACAGTACTAACTGGAATGAGCCGAACAATCAGCTCGCCAGCATGAAGCACAACTCCTTACCTTCCTGCTGCAGAGAGGAAAATTTCTCTACATTATGAGCTGCTGTGGGCCCTTCATCAACAGTTAGATTGCCTGCTCCTCCAAAGGACCCTGTGAGATGTCCCTGTGCCATGTCTTCTTCCAGCCAGTTACTGATTCAGAAAAAGAAAGCCTTCTAATTTTGCTGAAATGGAAATGGAAGGCCAGCTCCATGGCTAGACTGGGCTCTGCCTGGTCACTGAGCTCAGGAAGAGGTGTCTGTAGTATCACATAGCAAGTTTCAAGGGCTTGATTCTTTAGAGAGAAAAATCAATCTATTTGAGGTGCTCAGAATCCAGAACAAAGTTCTTAGGCAATTCCTGTGCCATCACTTCAATAAAACACTTCCTTAGAGCAAAAACACTCAAGACAGGTGAAGCTGTACTTTCTTCAATATTGATAGCTGAGGTCTCATGCCCTTCCTGAAGAATGAACTCTTAATTCTTTTTCACTGTCGATGAGAGCGAACAAAACAAAGCTGCTTTCTTTATGTAAGAATTCAGATGTTATTTTTTTTCTTCTGATGGATCCAGAGTTTCAGATTCTTCCACCCACCCACCCACATATCCATTTATCCATCTTTTTTGCCTTTATTGAGTATCTAAGCCAGACTCTTGTTAATGGATTGGTTCCATTTTATAGATGAGGAAATGCAATTTTAGAATAATTAAAGAACTTGTACCTGTCCCATATCTAATAAGGAGTGGAGCTGGTATTTTAAAACCTGATTTTTCTGACTCTAGAGACCAATTCCTAATATGGATGGTGGAAATGCCAAGTTTCAAAGTCAGATTGATTAAAAATAAATTTTAAAATAATAAATTAACAAATACACTTAAAAAGAACATTCCTTGGCCCTTCAAAATGCTAACATCACAGCAAAACATTCTCTGAAATTCTCACCTGAATTCAGTATGTGCTTACACAGCTTGTTTTTTACACATAGAATTTTCCATGCACTGCATTATTTTCCTTTTCTGACCTTTCTCCTTACAGTTCTTCCCTTTTCTCACTTTTGCTAACAAAATCTTTCTGGAAATGATCTCGTTAGCTCAAGATGAATGATATATACATCAGCAATAATTATATTTTATCTGGCCAATTGCCCTCTTCCTTCCTGTAAAAGGGGAACTGCCATAGAAATGCAGAACTGCTCCTAGGGCTTGAATGCAGGTAAATACAATCCCCCATCCAGGTTGCTCAATCCTCCCCAAGTATAAGCATCACTGGGCTTGCTTTAGGACTTTTTGATTGGTAGGGAAAAATCTAATCATTTCTGGAATAAAAAAAAGATCTTGTAGTCCTACTTTCAGAGGATAGCTCTTTTGGCAAAGGGCTTTTGGCTGCTGTTGGTAATTTGCAGTGAAAATAACGTATACCTTCTGTTGCAAAGACTACTCTTTTTGTAATTCTGGAGAACTAACAGGGTTGGGGCATAGCTTAGAGAGAAAAAGGGCAGGGATATAGATGATTCAAATATGACGAAAGGAAGGATGGGGAGATATATTTTAAAATAGAGGATGAGAATGAGATAATACTTCTGTCTAAGACTAGGTTATGCATTTGGGTAGGACATCTAGGGATGTATCTTTTAGGAACTGAAGCTTTGTAGACCAGGGCCATTCGTAAGAAATTGTTCCCATTTTAACAAGTTGCAAGGACATGAGCCAAAGAAATAGTTCTTTAATGTTGGGGATAGAATTCCAATAAGTTGATGGATGAGGTAGTCTTCATGTCCTAAGATGACAGTACTTGTCAGCTGGACCAGAAAACTTTAAGGTCCTGATCCAAACCCAATGCACTTCATGCTCATAGTAGATACAGCCAGGGGACTGATCATGGGCAGGAGAAATGTATTGAAATATGTTATAAAAGCACAACAAGGTATGGTTATGGGGCAGAGGAGTAGGAGACATACGTAATCTATGAACCATCATTTCTATTTTGCTTGAAGTAGAAACCCCAAAAGACCTCCTATGCACATATGTGGAATTATATAGTATAAAACCATATTCTGTTGTCAGAAAACCTGAGCTCAAATCATCCTTTTATTATTGTTTAGAGGCACATCAATTTACTTCTGAGATTTATTTTCCTTATTTGAAAATTAAGTTGTTGGACTAGAAGATCTCTTCTATCCCAAGCTCTATGACCCAGCTTTCCAATAAGAGGAAATTAAAATGCACATTAGTTAGGTTTCAGGGTTGAATCAGTTGTGGGCTTTTTGATAGATACTGTACAGATCTCATGTTTTGAAATATTGTTCTCTCTCAATAAAAATAGGATGATCTGTATAACTGAGCAAAAGTCTACTAAGGTGCTATAAATTTTCTTCCCAAGAAGATATGAGAAAATTGTGACTTGCTTGGAAAGATAGTTAAACACAGTAATTTTATGGAAAAAAATTCTGAGTTAAGATTTGCTTTTTATAAACACCTTGATTATGGTAAAGGCAACCTCAGAGGAATAAAGTTGAATGGTCAGTTGTATGAAGTTGGAATCTGTCTTGACTGGGTTGAATGCTTTTTGCTCTAGATTATTGAAAAGAATTAGAAGCTAACTTCTTTTCCTTTCATCCATCTATCCTATATACCAGCGGTTCTCAACCAGGAGTGATTTGAGCCCCAAGAGACATTTTAAAATCTTGGGGAACATTTTTGGTGGTCACAACTGAGGGAGGGGGCTTGCTACTAACAACTAGTGAGCAGAGGACAGGGATGCTGCTAAACATCCTATGATGTGCAGAACAGCCCCTCACAACAAAATATTACCCAGCCTAAAATGTCAGTAGTGCTAAAGTTGGAGGACCCTGCTATATGCTATATATTGTTATTATAAAAAGACTGCAGTGAGATATCCATGAACTTTGTGGGTCAAACTCATAAGTTTAATACGCAATGAATCAAATAAAAAATATAGAGATATCACCTTCAGAGGATGAGCATCCCTATGTCAGAAAGAGTAGGATTTAATGTAGTAATTAAGTGACAATATCCAAAGCAAGAATATTTCAATAAAATGTGTGTAGAAAATCAGCTTTCTAGAGGCCATTACTGGAGGTATCCATCTAGGACTTTTCAGAGGATAAGCTGCTTTGACTCACAATGTGGTTTTCTTGTCCTCTGATGGTGCAGCTCCCAGTGATAGATAGATGAAGCTGGGTATCCAATGCCAAATATGTAATCTTCTAAACAGCACCTCTCCTCCCTCTGCTTGCATCCTACACTCACCAAACAATCTTCTGATTATTGTTTGTCTTCTCATTTAGTTCCTTCTACAGGAAGATAATAAGCTGACCAAAGAGATAAGATTATTCCGTTCTCCTTGGCTGTCAGATCCCTCATACTGATTTGATGAATTGGCATTTTGATTTCTTTATCAGATAAAACTTTGGGAATTTGGTGTGAGTCAGTCCTGTGGGAGACATCCAGAAACCTAAGTCCCTAGCCATAGACCATGGTGACCTTACTAAGATAATGCCATCATAAACAGGCAGCCAAATGTTATCCCTGGGCACTATTGCTTTCATAGCCTAAAAACTGCAGCACCAAGAAGAACAAAGGGTTGAAAGGAGCTAATGTAATATCCAAGATCTTCCACACTTTTTTCCCTAATTGATCTAAAGAGAGGCTAAGGGAAATAATAAAGGTTAATTTTGCAATGACTCTATAGCCTCTTATATAAGAAGCTCAGTGTACACTACACTTACTTATAGGCTCATGTCTTTGTCTTTTCATATGAAGAGTATCTTGTTCGAAGTAGAAAAAAATGTGAAATGTTTCAAAGATGATATATGAAACTATTTTTTTTTTTAGGTTAGAATATGGAAATTAGGGCTAAGTTGGTCAATCAGCCAAAAAGATTTCCAAATGGCAAGGTAAGATCTTACGGGACTGCCTTGAGGTAAAGCCAATTCAATGAGTTTCCGCAGCATAACTGTCAGGACCCCAAAACTAGGTGGAATAATGAACCTATTAAAACCTGTAATTGCAATTCAACGGGGGAGACCATTCATCACAAAGATGGCAATGTTCCCTACATTACAGACTGTGCAGAGAAGACACGAACAAAGGTAGGAATCAGGGGCCTCATGCAAACCTGAGGAGAGTGTACATCTCTTAATAAGAGAATGCAGAACTAGCCTGAATGGGGAGCTTGGTCTTTATCCAGTATAGTTCTGGTTTCTGACTCAACAACTGAAATGCAGGCTTCTCTCTCACGCTCTAATCTAAGACCATGTTGAGGATACACTTCTAATGCGATCACTATCAAATTTCCTGGATTTTACCCAAAGAAAACATTAGTCACTGCTCTCAGTTTTCCTCTGATGTTTTTATAGGTCTTTTTCTCATGCCATTTCTATCTTTGAACCCATACTGCTTTGTATCAAGGGCCAAATTGCCAATATTTTGAGCTTTGGGGGTCACACTGTCTTTTGCAGCTCTTCAAGTCTGCTGTTGTGTCCCAAAAGCAGCCACGGAAAATGTATAAACAAATGAATTTGGCTGTGTTCCAATAAAACTTTATTTACAAAAAATAGGTGGTGGGTCAAATTTGGCCCAGGGGCTATAGTTTGCTGACCCTTGTTCCACATATATAATAATAATTAAAATAACATGTAGGGCTTCCCTGGTGGCGCAGTGGTTGAGAGTCCGCTTGCTAATGCAGGGGACGCGGGTTCGTGCCCCGGTCCAGGAGGATCCCACATGCCGCAGAGCGGCTGGGCCCGTGAGCCATGGCCACTGAGCCTGCGCATCCGGAGCCTGTGCTCCGCAACGGGAGAGGCCACAGCAGTGAGAGGCCTGCATACAGCAAAAAAAAAAACAACATGTAAAGCAAGGTAATAATTAAAATAAATGAGCAGCATACAATAACTTCCTTCATTTCTTGAAAGATATGGTGGTCATTTTGTACTAAATGCCACTTTCCTCTGACAGCTAAGAAGACTTTTGGACCAGCCAATAATAAAAAGCAGTAATGAATGTAGGAATCCTGGGAGTAGAGAGTCTGGGAAATGCAGAAAGCATACTTAGTTTCATTCAGTTGTTCATTCTTTTACTCGCTCAACAATATTTGTGGGGCTATCTGTTCTGAAAGCTTTTCTAGGTTCTAGGACTATAATGGAGAACAAGAACAAAATGGCTTTTGCGCTTTTGGAGATCATATTCTAGTACCAGACAATAAACAGATAAATGCACAGGCAAGATAATTTCAGATAATGAAAATTCCAATAAGGAAATAAAAACACGATATTGTATGGACCAGCTATCAGTGGAATAGTTACTACTACAGTTTGGGAAGTTGGACAAGGCTTTTCTGAGATGATCCTTTAAGCTGAGACCTAAGGGTGATAAGTTTCCTATAAAAGGATTTAAAAAAAAGAAATAAGAAACATTGGTATAGTTGGAACATATGGTTGGAGTGAGGGGAAGGGTACCAAATATGAGGTGAGAGAGGTAGGCTGGAGCCAGGTCATAACTTGGGACCAGGTTTAAGAGTTTGAATGTTATTTCTAATGTGAGGGGAAGGAATTGCATGGTTTGAAGGAGGAGATACATAGTCTAACCAGATTCTTTAAAGGGTAGCTCTTACTGGGGTGTGAGAGTGGACTCTTGGAGGGGTTAAGGGACAGTGGTAACAGGGAAATAAATTAGGAAACTCTTGCATGATGGTGGCTTGGTTTGGAGAGTTTTCTTTTTTCCTTTCATTTCCACTCTGTTAATTTAGTTATATTTGAGACCTTGGTGGAAATTGATATTTTAAGCTCTATTACCTTTAAAGAATTTACTTCTACCAAAAGAACCAAGGTCTGGGTCTACTGAGTACTGGTCTTTTGTTATATTCTATATAAATACCCTTGATTTCATCAGTTTCTATTTTAAGGGTCATCTATGTGACTTATTGTACAAATTAGCTATGGGATTTCAGAACACGATCTTCAATATTTTAGTCAGTGTGAATACACTTTTAATCTGGTACGACGCTACAGATTTTAAACAGGCAATCTCTGTTTAGCAGCATAAAACTGAACTCCTGTTTCTCATGTATTTGAGGGTATGAGTGGTGTCCTTTGGAAGACAGCAGAATAAAATGAAAATAGTTTAGCCAAGAAATAAGCTAGAAGCAGCATGTTTCTGCTCAATAGCAGACTCAAAGGTAAGAAATTGTTTTTCCTTCACTTTGTGGGTGGGACCTGGCCCACATGCCTCTGTGCGAGAAGGTGGACTTTTCTTGATATGATCCAGATACCAAGTGGATAAGAGATATGTCTGTGAATGAACTCGGGTCCAGCTTCTGATAACAGCTCTACACCTACCTCTTTGCAAGCTAATGCTCCCCATGTTTACTCCCTGCCCAGGTCTCTCATCATAGTCATTTACATCCCAATTCTCACAAACTTTCAGTTCATACCCTACCTATTCATAACTTCTACCCTCACTGTATATTTCACCCACCAGTATGTTAGGGAAATTCCTAATGGTTCTAAGTAACCATTTCTTAATTTTTCCTTCCTCTTCTTCCTTATCTTCTTTCTTCTCACTTTTCTTCAACCTGTCTACCAAAGTCACCTTGCATTTCTCTTACAGAATGCTTTTTCCACATTACTCTCATAGGGCAGAATATGTTTCCTACGCTGGTCTACTCTACATGAGAAGGCACTGGCTTTTTAATTCCATTGACTAACCATCATCTTATCCCCCTGATCATTTATAGTGAAGCTATTGTGGGGCATCAGTTCATTTTCAGCCAGCATCAACACGCTGTGCTAACCCATCTGTGAACAAAGCCCAAGTCCTATTCTCTTCTGTTGGCTGAGGGTAGGAAGCTGTCCAGGAGAGCATGGGTATGAGTCAGGGAGAGGTGTTAATACAACAGAAGCAGGTGATGTGGGACTCTGATCCAGACATTTATGTAATTTACTCATGGCTTCTGGACCAGACAATCCCCAATCCCAAGTGTGCCATTTGCACCATGTAAATGATTCCTACCAACTATGTGAATTGATGTATCTGATAATTCCTAGCTCATAATGGGCAGCTGCAGTCACACCTCACTGGTGTCCTGTAATCAGATGCTCAGTCTCCACTAGATCTCAGTTACATGGAAGGAATTGTTTTCCAAATGGCAAGTATTTCTCTGCCATTCAAAATCCTGGGGTGTGAACGGTGACTCTCTTAATAGGCCTGCCACAGAAACAATGCAGCATCATTCCTTAGCACAGAAACAACTGACACCATCAGACTTGTGGGGTTAAACGGCATGAGTGGAAGGGAGACTTGCACTGCACAGTAAACCTCTTGCAGAATTTTTATTTATCAGGGCTCCACTTGAACCCTGCAGTTTCCCAAACAGAGCAGTGTTCTCACACATGGAACTACGCTGCTTCCAAAATCCTATAAAGCCGACTAAGTGTCGTGCCTTTTAGTGGTAGAAGGTGGGTGGTCTGACATCTTACCCTTGATCCTAATTAGAAGGATGTCCCAGCATGTGGCAGAGCACTAGATCCCCCAAAACTTCACTGATACATCACCCTCCAAATCTTTATTGAGATCACCTCCTATTCTGTCACATATTTAACTCTCTAGAACATCAAGAATATTTGCCATTTCCCACTCACTATGTCTAACCAAAATTATGTCTTCAACTTAAGGACAATTCAACGTAATACTATATTCAATTATTTATATCTCAGTCCCTAGCTATCTATCTCTCATCTATCAATATATCTAATTTTGGACTTTATATTATTACCAAGGGCAGGAGATTTATCACAACCCTGGGACAAGACAATGGATAATTTATGCTGCTTTAATCCTTCCTGCTAATGGGGTTGTATTAGTTTCTTGTGGCTGTTGTAACAAATTACCACAAATTTGGTGGCTTAAAACAATGCAAATTTATTCTCTCAAAGTTCTGGAGACCAGAAGTCTGTAATTAGTTTCACTGAGCTAAAGGTAAGTTGTCAGAAGGGCTAATTCCTTCTGGGGGATTTAGAAGAGAATCTGTTTTTTTTTAACTTTTCTAGAATTTTTAGCTTCTAGACTCTAGAGGACCCCTGTGTTTCTTAGTATGTGGCCCCCTCCTCCATCTTCAAAGTGCCTTACTCCAATCTCTGCTTCAGTCATCACATGGCCTTCTTTTCTGACTACAACTCCTCCTGCATTCCTTTTGTAAGGGCTGTCATGATTGGGCCTGGATAATCCAGGATAATCTTTCCATCTCAAGGTCCTTCACTTAATTACATCTGCAAAGTCCCTTTTTCCATATGTATTAACATTCATAGATTTCTGGGATTAAGACATGGACATATTTGGGGGCCATTGTTCAACGTACCAGAGTATCGAATAAAATGCCATATAAAAAAGCCACACATCAAGTACCAGAGGCTCTACTGATGGTCAGTAAAAATAACACACCCAGTAAGACAGATGCAGATATGGCTACCACCTGTTACAGTTCTGGTAGCCACCATAATCTACTAGAATTCATCTGGCTTTTGCAGGGTCTAGAAGTATTCATAAGGGAAAGGGATTATACCACCTCTGCATAATTAAAACTTTTAAGGACAGTAAAGATCCCTGAGGTTCTTCATAGATGGCGATGTTGCTTCTGAGATACTATCTTGGCTGGAAGGAGGAGTTTCAGCGTCTTCCACTTAGCCCTTCTTACCATAAGAGCCCTTGCTCTCCAGAAAAGATAACCAATTTGGGAAGCTACTTAATAAGTCTATGCCAATTATACATTCAGGATTCAAAGAAATAATCACAGGCTAATTTCATATACCCATTGAACCCACTATGAGATGGACTTGGGTCAAATTCTATTTAATATCTGGTTTTCTTACAACCTACCTCTAACTGGAGGAGTGTGAAGGTATTTCAGGTCTCCTGATATTAGTGTTTGGACCCCTGTCTAATAATCCTTAAATGTTCTGGCATTTCCTTGTCTTTGTATGCATAGCAGACCTATTTTAAGTCTCTTTGAGAAAGATCAGACGGGTCTTTACCCCATCTACTTGTAGTGACACTGAAGGGTCCTACTCATGGGGCAGACCTTCTCCTTTAATCAAAGAGCCCCATGATCTCTTAGCCATTGCTACAAACCACTGCAGGTCAAGGCACCATGATCGCCACTCCAGCCTTCCTACACATTAGAGTAATTGTATCAGGTACGTCTTCGTCTTCCTTGCCTCTGATGGTTAAGTGCTGCCACCTAGCCTCAGTCATTCTGGAATCTCATCAGCAGCATTGATACTAGGGAGCTTACTTACTTCTATGTTAACATCTCCCACTGTCAAACCCACCCTACAGAGGACAACCACCACTGAACTTCTCAAAGATCCTGGAGCCGCCCCGTCCCCAATGCATTTCTTATCACCTTAGTGTAGCGTTCTCTCAAAGTGTGAACCTCAGAACCGTCACATTGACATCACGTGGGAGCTTTTTAGAAATATAAATTTTAGGACCCCCAATTTGATGGCATACTTAATCACACTTTGGAGATGGGGCCCAGAAATTGATGTTTAACAAATTTACCTAAAGATTCTGTGCAGGGTTACGTTTGAAAACCACTGACAATGAAAGGAGTGTCCTCTGGGACACCACTCATTCTAATATTTGCACTGTCCTGAGTCTTCTGAGTCCATCCTCAATATCCAGCAAAGGCATTTCTATCTCATTAGTGTAGGCCTTTGATGTGTAGAAGCTTTAAGGAGCTACTCTGCAGATTTTTACTTTTTGTTTGCACACACACAAATGAGTACCAGTAAAACTGATGAAATCTGAGATCAGTGGATTACATAAGTGTGAATATTCTGATTGTGATATTGGACTACTATTTTGCAAGAAGTTACCACAAGGAAGAACTGGGTAAAGAGTACATGGGATTTCTCTGCATTATTTCTTAAAACTGCAGGTGTCTACTACAATTACCTACCTTCTATCTATCTATCTATCTATCATCTATCTATATTTTGCATTACTATCAGCATTGACTAAGTGATCCAATTTCTCCTCATCTTCATCAGCATTTGGTGTTGTCACTATTTTTTATTTTAGCCATTCAGTCTGTTGAGATATCCCATTGTGGGTTTTTGTTTGTTTGTTTTGCATTTCTCTGATGGCCAATGATGCTGACAATATTTTCATGTTCTTATTTACCATATGTATATCCCTTTCAGTTAAGTGTCTTTTACGTGTTTTGACCATTTTCTAATTGGATAGTTTGATTTTGTTTGTTTGTTTGTTTGTTTGCAGTACACGGGCCTCTCACTGTTGTGGCCTCTCCCGTTGCGGAGCACAGGCTCCGGACGCACAGGCTCCGCGGCCATGGCTCACGGGCCCAGCCGCTCCGCGGCATGTGGGATCTTCCCGGACCGGGGCACGAACCCGTGTCCCCTGCATCGGCGGGCGGACTCTCAACCACTGCGCCACCAGGGAAGCTCTGTTTGTTTGTTTTTACTGTTGAGTTGTGAGTGTTCTTCTAGATACAAGTCCTTTGTCAGATATGTAGTTTGCAAATATTTTCTCCCAGTTCGCACCTTGTCTTGTTATCCTCTTCATATAATCTTTTACAGAGCAAAAGTTTTTAGTTTTAATGCAGTCTAGTTCATCATTTTTTCCTTTTATGGCTCATGCTTTTGATGTCAAGCCTAAAAACTCAGTTAATTTTTGAATAAGGTGTGGGGTATAGGTTAAAGTTCATTTTCTTGCCTATGGATGTCCAACCGCTCTGGCACCACTTGTTAAAGAGGTTTCCTACATTGAATTGCTTTTGCACCTTGTCAGAATCAGTTAAGCATATTATGTGGGTCTGTTTCTGGGTTCTCTATTCTGTTCCATTGATCTATGCATCTATCCTAACACCCACATAGCACTGTCTTGATTACTGTAACTATAAGTCTTAAAGTGGCTAGAGTGATTCCTCCCATTTTATTCTTTTCATCAAGATTGTTTTAGCTGGACTTCACTGGTGGTGCAGTGGTTAAGAATCTGCCTGCCAATGCAGGGGACACGGGTTCAAGCCCTGGTCTGGGAAGATCCCACGTGCCGCAGATCAACTAAGCCCGTGCTCTACAACTACAGAGCCTGCGCTCTAAAACCCACGAGCCACAACTATTGAGCCCACGTGCCTAAAGCCTGTGCTCCATAACCAGAGAAGCCACTGCAATAAGAAGCCTGCACACCGCAATGAAGAGTATTCCCCGCTTGCTGGAACTAGAGAAAGCCCACGCGCAGCAACGAAGACCCAAAGTAGCCAAAAATAAAAAATAAATTAAAGAAAAAAAGAGATTGTTTTAGCTACTCTAGGACCTATGCCTTTCCATACAAATTTTACAATAGCCTTTTTCAATAACTACAAAAAACCTTCGCTAAGATTTTGATGGGTGTTTCATTAAACCTGTAGATCAATTTAGGGAATATTGTCATCTTCACAATTGGAATTGTTTTCCAATCCATGAACACAGTATGTCTCTCCATTTTAGATCTTCTTTGATTTCTACCATCAGCATGTTCATTCAGGTTTTGTATATGTTTTGTTAAGTGTCTACCTAAGTGTTTTATTTTCTTTGGAGTAATTATAATTGGCACTATAGTTTTAATTTCAGTTTCAGCAGGCTCATTTTTAGTATATAGAAATGTGATTTCTTTTCATGTGTTAACCTTGTATCCTGCAATCTTGTTGACCTCATTTGTTAGTTCTTGGAGGATTTATTGGGGGGGGGAGCAGATTATATGGAATTTTTCTATGTAGATAATCAGGCATCTGCAAATAGGAAAAACTTCCTTTCTTTCCAACCTATATGTCTGTTATTGCCATTCTTGCCTTACTGTGCTTGCTAGAGCTTCCAGTTTTATGCTAAATAATAACAGTGAAAGCAGAAATCCTAGCCTTATTCCCAGTCTTCGGGGAAAGCTTTCAGTCTTTCATCATTATTTATGATATTAGCTATACATTTTTGGTAGATGCCCTCGATCAAGTTGAACTAATTCTCCATTGCTAACTTTCTGAGAGTTTTTATCATGGGTGGCTGTTGCCAAGCGCTTTTTCTGCATCAATCATATCTGTTCATATGACTTTTCATCTTTGGCCTGTTGACAGGGTGCATACAGCAAACTTTTAGAATCTGCTCTATGTGTTTTTTTTTTTTTTTGCGGTACACTGGCCTCTCACTGTTGTGGCCTCTCCCGTTGCGGAGCACAGGCTCCGGACGCGCAGGCTCAGTGGCCATGGCTCACGGGCCCAGCCGCTCCGTGGCATGTGGGATCTTCCCGGACCGGGGCACGAACCTGTGTCCCCTACATCGGCAGGCCACTGCGCCACCACTCAACCACTGTGCCACCATGGAAGCCCTCTATGTGTTTTTAACAGAACATTAAACTCAGAGTCTCATGAGAGTGCTTCCATGTCAATACATTCTCCCCTATCCAGTTTTAAATGTCTGTCCCTACCCCAAACTCACCTACTCAAAATGGACTCCCACACAGATTCCCTCAGTTCTTACATTCAAACACAACAGGAAGGTCCTGCAAATCCTTTCACATATAGACCCTACTGTCTTGGAGCAAGCCTGTACTTCCCTAATCCAGCTGTGCTAAAACCAAACTCTAGTTAGTGGTCTGGAGGCAATAGAGGGAAAGGGTGAGATCTTGAGGAGCATAAGCATTATCTTGCAAGGCTTCTTCTTCAGATGCAGAGATTGCAAGTTTCTAGGCAAGAAGAGTCTGTTCTCCTGCAGCAGGTGGAAGGAGGGTTACTTCTGCTAGCGTGAAGAATCCAGGGGAATTTGAAGATTAAAGACTCTCAGGCATGTCTATCCAAATGCCCATATCCTAGGTTTCATTGTCGACTCTTCTTCTATCAAGGCCTAATTCTCAAAGGTGATTTATTGAAGGGGAATATTCAGGTTCATGTACAGTTCTGTTATCCTTATAGTAGACTCTGCCTGATTTTCAGTAACATATGCCTTGTAGTTACAGAAGATGAGAGTCTCATTAAAAGATGTTATAAAGGCATTCCAGGTTTTATAGCACGACTTAAGCAAGCAGTAGATTGCCCTTAGCCTATCATTTTCTGTTGTCAAGGCTACCAGTGTTGTTAACAGAAGCCATAATACTCTACAATCCTTATAAGTGTCATTGTGTCCATTCTGGCCCATCACCACAACCACTGCATAATCCATGTGTCACCTTCCACCAGCAGCTCTTCCCAATTATGCACAGGTGAAGGCCAGAAGACAGGGATACCCCTACACAACAGACATTATAACCATCCCATCCTGGTACCATTATCTTAGTCTGGGTTCTCTAGAAAGGTAAATGCCTATGCACTACTCATTTATTGGGAAGATAAGTATCAGGGGAGCAGAAGAGAAGTGAGAGAAAAGGTTGTGGGACAGAGAAGGATAGAGAAACAATAAGAGGGTGTGTCACTGGCCACTACTTGCGATCAAGAGCAACCAATTGCTCTACATTGGGAGATTCTTATTTCCCAAGAAGACTACTGCACAGTCTTTATGAAGCAATTGGTTCACAGGAAAATCATTCAACAGACAGGAAGGGAGATAAATACATTCGCTGACTCCCATTCCCAAACGGTTATAGGTTCCTTCTACATGGCATTAAATCCCCTAGACTTCAGGACTGTCACACATGGACACGGATCCGGTCCTACGACACTACGCATCTCAGGCATTATTAGGAAGTGCTAGGGTAGGAGGTGAAGGGTGAGCAGCACAGGAAGCAGCTCAGGTGCTGTTGGGTTGTGCCACTGTGATGTGGGTTGGAGCCAATGAATAGTCACTGCAGAGGCAACCAGGGTAGAATCAGTAACCAAGGGCTCTGGAGGTGAGTGAGGCTGAGCAGATCTGAGGCAGCATCTTTGGGGCACAAAACACTAGCTCAGAGGGTTGGTTTAAGAATTGTACTCACAATATCCTTAATACTACAACAAGAAAATAGTCAGTGCTCAATAAGTAGCACCTATCACTATTATCATTAGTAATAATGATATACTTGACATTTTTACACCATCCACAGGCATCCATAGCCATCACATAACAGGAAAAAAATCATCAACATAATACATTGCTGTGTTACACAAATGATTCACTTTGTGTGTCTTATCTTCAACGATTATCTTTTTTTTTTTTTTTGCGGTACACGGACCTCTCATTGTTGCGGCCTCTCCCGTTGTGGACCACAGGCTCTGGACGCCCAGGCTCAGCGGCCATGGCTCACGGGCCCAGCCGCTCCGTGGCATGTGGGATCTTCCCAGACCGGGGCACGAACCCGTGTCCCCTGCATCGGCAGGCGGACTCTCAACCACTGCGCCACCAGGGAAGCCCTTCATTACCATTTTTTACATTTGATCTCGTCCTCATTCTCATCCTTGTTACCTGGAATAACTTTCAGTTTTTCTACTTGAGACCAAAACACTGCCCTTTGTTACAACTGAATTTGTTCTCAGTCTTGGATTCCAAATGTCAACGTTCTCCACTCTACAACATTTCACGTTCTTGCTAATATATGCAAAGCACATGGAAAAATGTCTCGAACATAGTAATCTGAAAGCACCGTTCCTCTTCTTCCTCATCTTCTTCCTTGTATTACTACTGCTACTACTATTACTGCTGCTGCTCGTGCTGTTGCTGCTGTTACTAACACCTGTATTACTACTGCTACTACTATTACTGCTGCTGCTCGTGCTGTTGCTGCTGTTACTAACACCTGTATTACTACTGCTACTACTATTACTGCTGCTGCTTCCGCTGTTGCTGCTGTTACTAACACCACAACTGCCCTCAGCACCATGATACCTTTGATGGACAAATACACTTCAACGCTTGAATTTGTTCTCAACCTTTTCTGCCTCTACTCTCTGTAGTGCCACATAAAAATGCTGCTAGATAAAAGGCATATAAACAACATATGTTGTTATGCTGGTAACAACATAAACAATAACTCACACTATTACAACCAACTCACCTAAATTTATTGAGCACTAAAAGGCACTGTGGTGAACACCTTCCATGTCTCATGCCATTTAGTTTTCATAATAATTCCATGCTGTAGGGATTATTATGTCTATTTTGCAAATAAGTAAACAGAGCCTTAGCAACCTTAAATAACATTTCAGTGTCTCCCAGCTAAAGAGAGGCAGAACCCATCTGTGTCTGGTTACAAAATCACTCTGCTCAGCCACAGTGTTAAGACTGCCAGTCTTGGCCCACGGTAAATACTCACCCCAGGACTACCTATACTCCTCTGCGAAATCCCACACTTAACCTCCACTTCACTCACTCACACCTTCTCTTTCCTGCTCAGGTTTTCACCAAACCCATCTAAGTTAAATCCCTCCATATTAGTTTCCTAGGGATACAATAAAAAAGTCTCATAAACTAGGTAGCTGAAAACAACAGAAATTTGTCTCATTCTTCTGGAGACCAAAAGTCTGAAATCAAGGTGCCAGCAGGGCTATGGTCCCTCAGAAACCTATAGGGAATTATGATTCCTTGCTTCTTTTAGCTTCTGGTGTTTGCTGTAAGTCCTTGGCATTCCTTGCTTGTAGATGTATCACTCTGACCTCTACCTCCATCATCACATACGGCTGTCTTCCTCCTGTGTGTCTGTCTCTGTGTCTCTTCTCTTCTAAGGACTCCACTTAGATTAGATTAAGGGCCCACTCTACTCCACTATGACATCATTTAATTTAAATCTTTGTTACACGTGCAAAGATCCTATTTCTAACAAGTTCACATTCCAGGTAGCAAGGGGTTAGGGCTTCAACATGTCTTTGAGTGGGTGGGGACACAATTCAATCTATATCATCCTCCAGTGAGCGCTCATACACACACACACACACACACACACACACACACACACACACACACACACCATTTTATTTAACAGCTCGAGGCCATCCAACCATATCACTCTCATCTTTGATGTACATTTCAGCGTAAGTGCAGACATATGTGAGGCACAGGGAGGAGACTTGGCTCTTGCCTACTGTCTTAGATGAGGAGATCTGAGATTCTGGCCTAACCCTACCACTTTCCAGGTATAGGATTTTGATTAATTTACCTACCTGATCTAAGACTTTGTTTACACAATGTAGGATGGAAATAATAACTTTTCTTTTTTTTACAGTCCCTATGAAGGTCTAACAACCTAAGGAAAAATATTTAAATGAAAAACTGTTTATACAGACCCTGAAGGATGTACAGTATTTTCAAAGGTTAAATAATATAACTTTTACCTCTTCTGGTCATTGATCTCAGGAAGGGGCCAGTTTTCTTCTTCCCTGAGTCTGTTGTCCGCCTCTTGAAGGATTTTTCTTCTTTATGATACTTCTCAATTTTAGTATCTCCACGTTTTCCCCTCAACTGAATTGCCTTCAAATATGTTGCTTTTTCTAATCCTGAAATGATTTTTAAGTGGCCCTACTCACTGCTTTTGCTTGTCTCCTTCCCTTCATAGCCAAACTGCTAGAGAGATGTTTTTAACTGTGTTCCCATTTCCTTTTAACTGATTCTCCTGATATTTCTTTGGCATCCATGTCACCTGTCAACTGAGCTGCCTTTATGAAAGTCACAATGACATTTAAAAATCTTGGTATTGAAAGCAACTGGCTGCGTGCCAACGTGTCTTTTCTTGGTCTCTTGGTCTCTAGGCCTCTTGACAATTCCGTTGGTATCCCAACTGGCCGCCCCTCCTTCTGGTTGTTCTCTTTATTTTGACTTCTGTGATATGATAGAAGACTCGGTCCTCTTGCCTCTGTGAATAAGACCTCTCAATCCTATTGCTTCTACACAGAGAGCTTTTCCTCTCTGTCCTGTAGATGGGTGTTCCCCAGTCCTCAGACTTTCATAATGTGTCCTTTATTTAATTTCTCTGGAAGATTTTTTATGGCTTCGACTAACACCTACTATTCATCTTCCCGCACTTCCTTCTTGCTGTGTACCCATCCCATATTTCTGGCTGAAAATGGAAACTCCTCACCAGCACTTGACATACTTGCATGCTGCCTCTGCAACTCCCTCAGACTCCATGGGTCTAAAACATAAACGACAAACTTCCTTTTCCCTTCCTCACCCTTCCCTTCACCGAAGCAATCTTCACTAAACTCCCCATTGCTATAGATGTTCTTTTAGTGTCACGTCTCTGGAATCATCTTTGACTACTCCGTTCTATTTGCTTCTCTCTCCAAATCCTTCCCGGAGCCTTGAGATTTGTTTTCCCCTCCTCGGTCCACAAACTGTACCCACCAAAATCTGAATGATAACACATCTCCTGGGGGACTGTTTTCCCTCTGTGCTCTGACTTTTCTAGCTAAAAGTGCAATTAGGTGCCTCTCTGCTTCAGTAACTCCTGATAACTAGCAGTTTTCATCAATGTGTGATCTTGACTAATTTCTTAAGTTTTTTTCATGACTTTGTAAATATGAACACCTTGCCAGAAGTTGTTAGTCTCTTTAATCTCGCTTAAAACAGAATTTCCTCCTCAAATCCTTGCAGTCAGAAGGAATATCATAGAATGTTTTGGAAAAAAAGAATAACAACACCATACTAGAAATTGGGAATGGGCCTTATTAATTCCTGTCCACTGACCTAACCCAGCTCACCTAATACTTGCAAACTCATTTACTCAAATATGCTCAATTCTAAAAACAAAAGAGTAAAAATTTCAAAGATCTCCTAAACCATTCAATCCATAAAAATCTGAGTCTCTGCTAAATGCAAGGTACTTAGATCATTACTGAGCAGAGATTAAAGTATAAGGCAGTTTCTCAGTCAACTACCTCACAAATGAATGTCAGTTATTTACCAGAACACAGTATATTATACTGTCCCATAATCTTTCCCAGGAGATACACTGGTGGTCAATTGTCGTATAACAAACAACCTGATTCCCTGACTATTCTACATAAATTACGTGGGAATGCAAGAAGGTGAAAGAGAGAAGTCAAACAACATTTGTTTACACATTACTACTACTAAGAGGTAGGCACTCTGTTAGGGACTTTAATGCCTTAAAGATTAAAGATTTAAGATTTAAGATTACCTGCATAAGATTTAAGATTACCTGCATAAGATCAGGTAATCTTCACATGAGTGTGGTAAGCATTTTCCACTTCCATTTTACAGAGGAGGAAAGGAATGCTTGAAGACAATAAAAATCTCCAAGAATTAACTTTTAAAACAAGTCAACAATGTGGCAACATGGATGGACCTTCACTTACTTACCAAGTGAAGTCAGACAGAGAAAGACAAATATCATATGATATTGCTTATATGTGGGATCTAAAAAAAATGATACAAATGAACTTATTTACCTAACAGAAATAGATTCACAGATATAGAAAAGAAACTTATTGTTATCAAAGGGGAAAGAGGGGGGAGGGATAAAACAGAAGTTTGGGATTAAAATATACACACAACTATATGTTAAATAGATAACCAACAAGGACCTATGGTATAGCACAGGGAACTACACTCAATAACTTGTAATAAACTATAATGGAAAAGAATCTAAAAAGGAAGATATATATATACACATATATGTGTGCATATATATATATATATATATATATATATATGTAGGTATGTATGACTGAATCACTTTGCTGTACACCTGAAACTAACACAACATTGTAAATCAACTATATTTCAATAAAAAATAAAATAAAACAAAATAAAGTAAGTCAACAGAAATTGATTGTTTTCTGTGGTGGTTGTTGGGATATCAGGATGATTAAGATAGACACAGCCTTTGCCCTGGAGGGATACAGATATTAACAGTAATAAAATAATTCAGATTTGAATCAAATCATCCAGACACCAGAGTCCTAACCCCTACTCTAAGTAACACTGTCTCCTTTTCCATTCTTCTTTCACTTCCTGGAGTATGAAGAAGTGTCTCCTCCAAGCTCCAGAGAACTTATTTCTGTGACCTGGACACTTCTCAGGTGAGCACCTGTGTGTATCTGTAGCACATTAACAGTCCAGGTTCATTTTGATCTTCCTATGTGGGTTCAGCCTCTGTCTGGCCACCCCACCCCTTCCCATCAGTCTACAGCTGTCTTCTGCCAAGTCTACAGCCAAAGCAGGCTGTAGTAGTTGGCAGGTCAGACAGGGATCTAGACTCAATTCCACAATCCTACGTCTGGTATCCACTCACTTGCAGTCAGGTCCCAGGGCCAATCACATGTGGAAAGAGAGGCTGTTTCTGCCCATCTCTTACAGCAGGTGCATTGCTCATAGGGTTGAGTTGGGTTGATGATCTCAACTCAGATCATTAGTTTTCTCTGGAACTGGAGCTCACTCCTGAGTCTTCTGGGGTTTGACTAACCTTAAAACCTCTTCCTATTTATTCCAAGCCCCCTCTCTTTCTCTGGAATGTTGTTCCTTGTCCAATAACTGGTGGAGAGCCTGTTTCAATCTCAACAGCTCTCCTCAGAACAAAGATGCTGTCACCCACCAGAAATGAGAGCTGGGCGAGGATTCCAGAGACCTTGTGTGTTGGCATGGAAGGGATGGAGGGAAGAGGGGACTTTAGGATAAGGCTCTTCAGTGTTAACCTGCCTTGGAAGACAACAGAGAAATGGACAGAGGTTCCAGAAAACATCTGTGATTCCTTTACAGAAATGAGATGGAAGATAGAACCACTTTCATCAAAACATCTCTTCCAGTTCAGAAATATTATTAGGGATATCTAGTTAGTTGAGTTTACAGCATTAGAAAAAGTACAGTGGAGAGCCATTCTGTGTTTTGAGAACATCAGTGTAGAACTTCATGGCAAAGCATCTAAGGCCCTTTTGACTGCTCCCTACAGACATCTCCATTCTCATCCACTGAGGCCCCCCCATCCTCAGACTCTACTCACTATCAGTCCCATCTTCCTGAAGATCCCACATGCCTCAAGGTTATTTGTGACTCCCTAAACATGTCCCCCCTCTTTCAAGAATATCTTCCTTCCTTCTCTCCTCTCCTACAGGCTCCCTGTTCTCTGTTTTCACTGGTTTGACTCATTGGAAAGTTCTCACTTATCCTTTAAATCCTGCCCAAAGTTTACCTCACCTGTGAAGACTTTTCTTTCTGCTTCCCCTCTCCAACCAAGCACTCCCTGCTCTTTAATACTTCTGGACTTTTACATACGTATATCACTGCAAATATCACACTCTTATTAGGGTCATTTCTTTATGGCCGGGCATGCATACCCCTAGAATGCCTCATGGGCAGCAACTGTGTTCTTTCACCTGTGTAACCAGCATAGTGCCTGGACACATGCAGTAACTGTGGATCCAAAAGGGTTTGCATGGTGTGCATTTCCAACCATATAGTGAGGAGTAGCTGTGAGGGAGAAGGCAAGTCAAGGGGATATATTTACATGCAAACATCAATTGTGATGAATGAATTTATAAGTCTGAGACTGGGGGAACCAACTGACTCATGCACATATCAAAATCACCTCTGGCTGTTTAGCTAAATCCATGGGTTTGGGTTCAATCACTTAGGGAAATTCAGGATATCCTGATTTGATGGGGCTTGGACACTAAAACTTTTTTAAGAACTCCATGGGTGATTCTAATGCTAAGGCAAAGTTAAGAATTCTATTAATCATTTCAAAGACGGACCCCTTTTTCTCTTTGTAGGTTCTTTTAAGATAAATTTCAGCCCACTGCTTGAGTGGATTTTTCTAAGTACCAAATAGAGTGGTTAGAATTAGGAAGAGAGATGGTGTGGGGGGGTGTGTGTGTGTGTGCGCGCACGCACATGTGTGTACATATATATTATATATGACAAAGCTAATTTGCTATGGGAAAAGAAACCATCTGGACTACATTCTTTTAGAAACTGAGTGAGGTGTATAGAGAAAAAAATTCAACATAAAAGTGAACAAGTTGTCATATGCTTAGGCTAAAAGTCAGGAGACCCGAGTTTTCATCCTGCCTCTGTCACTAATTAGCTATTTGCCCTTAGAATTATAATCAAAGCCATTTATTCTGAGAGTACATTAAAGTTTACAAAGTGTTTTTCCATATGTTGATTGATCTGAGAAGCAAGCAAGAGAGCTATTTTCCCATGCTTTCAGAGTTGAAAAATAATAAGCCTTGGAGTGGATAACTAGCTTGAACATGGGTATGGCCAGTTAATATGAATTAGTATACATGATAGAGATGGAATTGACTCTAAGTCAGAAACTTAAACTATATGTTTTCTATAATTCCTACCAAACACAATGACAAGTATTACCGTGTTAGTTTAAAAAGACTCACTTAAAATACTTGTCACGGGGCTTCCCTGGTGGCGCTGCTACTGAAGCCTGTACACCTAGAGCCTGCACTCCACAACAAGAGAAGCCACTGCAATGAGAAGCCCGCGCTCCACAACGAAGAGTAGCCCCCGCTCACCTCAACTAGAGAAAGCCCACTTGCAGCAACGAAGACCCAACGCAGCCGAAAATAAAATTTATTTAAAAAATAGCTCTCACAACTTATATTGGCCTATACTTTCTTTTTGCTATTGTGCTTCCAATAGGTATTTCCAACATCATGGAATTTGGAACTAACCCCATTAAGGTTACAGGAGTCTAAGACTATCCCATGATCATTGACTGGCAGAAATGCCACGCATTTAAATATTCAACTGTATTTATATAAAACAAAAAAAGAATCTGGAGAGTTTTTTATAAAGGACCTAAAAGGGCACAAAAGCCTATTAGAACACAGAGAATATATTTGTTTATCATAGAGAGCTGATTTTACCTTCAAATGAAAGAAAATGTTACAGGGCCATGCAAGAGAAATGTATCTGGAGAAAGAATCAGAGTCACATTTATAGCCCCAGATCCCACTACTCCAGTTATCTCATATCTAAACTTTCCAGTAGCCTCCTGCCTGTTCTGCCCATCTTTTAGCCCCATCTGGCTTCCATGCTTTTATTCTACTGGAGTGATTTTTAAAAACTCACCTCCCCTAAAAAATCTTCAATTGTCCCCACTACCTGTAGGACAAGGACCAAGCTCCTGGGCAGAGCGCACATGACATTTCTTTTTCTAGCTACTTTTTTTTTTTTTTTTTGCGGTACTCGGGCCCCTCACTGTTGTGGCCTCTCCCGTTGCGGAGCACAGGCTCCGGACGCGCAGGCTCAGCCGCTCCGCGGCATGTGGGATCCTCCCGGACAGGGGCACGAACCCGCGTCCCCTGCATCGGCAGGCGGACTCTCAACCACTGCGCCACCAGGGAAGCCCTCTAGCTACTTTTGATGCTTATCTTTTTCTATCACCTCACCTGACCCTCATAATCTAGACAGACTGCATAAGTTCAACTTCAATTAATCCTTCAAGAACTACCCATATATTTGCACATTATCTTCTCCTTTGCTTATAATAACCTTCCTTGGTCCATCTGCTTGGCCAAAAATAACCAACCCCTTAAGATCTGGTTCATGCGTTGCCTTCTCTGGTACTGTAGACAAAAGTTAAGCACTTTCTCTTCTGTGTGTCCAAAAGGCCTCATTCTGATCAATTTCCCTTTTGAGACTGAGAGCTTCTTGCAGTGAGGTCCAGGTATCACTCAACTTGTTCCTCACCAGCCCCACATGCCATGTTTAGCACATATTGGAAGTATAATCATATTTGCTGATCAAATGAACATTTTAGAGACAAGCTGGAGTTTAGGAGTAAATACAGACCTCCAGCAAAGAAAGAACACCAGTGAGAAAAAAAAAAGAGAGAGGAAAAAAACCCTCCTCTGAGCTGGCTCCTGACAGGCTTCAGTACAGAGAAATTTGGACTCAAGCATTCTGAGAAATGGGGCTAATTAATCAAAGCAACACTAGAGAGTAAGATGACTTTAGGTCATTTAGTCCTGCCAGGACTATAATATTCCCCACAGTATATTTCCTAGTGTATTATCCTGTCACACTTTAAATATTCTCAGTAATGGGGCCTTTCAGAGGTGCTGATTAATAGGGTTTAAAGAAAGACTGCAAGAGGAAAGCTGCTCGACAAGGAGAGAGAGATGGGCAATGTGATGTCTTTGAGTCTAGAAGGTGAAACGGTCATTCCCTATAGGTTATGTGTGCTGGACACAGGCAAGAAAACCTTTGGTTGTAACGTAGCTAAACGCCAGATGAGAAAACCCCTACTCACTCAAAAGGACTAGCTATTAGTCAAATGCCCACGAAGATTGTATTACATGTAGTGTGTGTTTTTCTCTCTCTTTCTCTCTCATTGCAGCAGAAGTGAAAATCTACTTAGTCTTAAAGAAAGGAGAACTGGTGTATTTTTACAAAACTTTCCCACATTTGAACTCATTTGAGACATAACCAGCCGGACTGCCAAATCTCTCGCTTCAAGATAGAGCAAACCCAGAGCTGAATCAATGTGGTATTTTCATGGGCTTTAAAAACAAAACAAAAAAAACCTGGAACCCAATGTTTCCAGGCCAAGTATTTTTTGTTCGAGGTAATCATTTATTTATCTTGTTAAAAATTTACTGATCCAACAGAGACTTGACAAATCAAACAATATGCAAAACTCATACCAAGGAAACACAAAGCTAGATTTGTCATTATTTGTCCTGTTAGAAATTTTCCAGTCTGGGTAGCCTGAATTTCAATATTACTTTGAGAATGTGTGGTCTACCAAACTGTTGTAGATTACTGGGCCTGTTAAGTACTGTTAATTTAAGTCAAGTAGACCTAAATGTCTTTAGAAAATGAGGCGGCTAGAAGTGACTGGAAGTTCCCCAAGTCCACATGTTCCTTTCTTAATTCCCAGGCACTGCCTGACTCTCTCAACCACTAATCTTGTGGGTTCGAGCAATGTCCCCGGAATGGTCCAGCCAAATGAAGTAGCTCTGACTGTAATGGCTACTTACAAGTTGCACACAGGGTTAGTGCATCAAATTAGCTAGTTCCCAAGTAAGAATACGAACGAATGGGATAAACACCAAACACAGTTTGATAGGAACAAAAAAAAATCCTGGTTATGGTGGGAGTGGATTTTAAAGGTGTTATCCTTTGACATGATGAGGACACAGGGACTGCTTGGGGTAGAAGGAATCACCAAACTAAAACTCTCTTAATCTCATATTTTGTCTAGGGAAGACCTTAGTAGTAAAAACTTTCAGGTCACCAGTTCTAAAAGGAGAAAAATGAGAAGACCAACATGAATTATTTCACACACAGCCAAATTAGAATGAACCATTGTTCTTTAGTGAAACAGATGTTGGATTGAATCATGAATCTATTACTTTCTAGCTAGTGACCTTAGGCAAGTTAATTATTTTCCTTAATCCTTACATGGATGAGAATAAAATGAGACAATGTATGTAATAAGCTTCTCCTTCTCTATGTATTCATGTATAATTTTTTGAATCGAAAAGAGTGATTCATTAAAGAAACCATAAGATTACACCTCTGTTCACCTCATCAGTGTCTCACACGGTGTCTGGCCCAACTGGAGGCGATCAATAAATATTCACTGAGTATATTACTGAATGAATTGTCTAAAGAAAAAGAGAAGATTCATCCATGATTAGTGGTGATAAAGAAATGATAGTGACAACTAAAATGGAAGTCAAGAAGAATTAAGGGAGGTAAAGAAACTATGATTCACATGAGAATGGAAACAACTAAAGAAACAATGGAAAAGTTGGAAAGATGGAAGGAAGGAGAAAAGAAGAAAGGAAGGAAAGAAGAAAGAAAGGAAGGGGAAATCATGAAATTGAGTATAAACAATCAGTTTTTCACATTAGCAGGTGCTGAATAGGTTTATACCATTTTTTATTCCTCTTTTGGTTCCTATGGGGCATTATTAAGGATGAAAGAAAACCAATGGGATTTAGAAACAAAAACTCGTCTGCTACACCAAGTCGGTGCCTTGCTGATAAAATCCTAGCCAGCTCCTCAGTGTTTCTGAAAGCTGTTTTGTGCTCTGAAACACCTCATGCAGACACTTCACAGAGAACACCATCTTCTCCATGGGAAGGGCATGGGTGGCACAGAGCAGAACTGCTTCTGGAATTCTCTCAGCTGAGAAATGCAGATAATACCATGGGTCAACCAGTGTTTGGAAGCCTTATTTCTCAAGACGGTCATTCTGTTTAAGATTTATGGATTGAAAATCCACTGAAAGAAAAGAAGGGAGTAAGAAGGGAAATATCACTTAATACTGTTCCCTTGGAGTAACTGTCTTTTCTTCATTTAATCCCCCTCTAACCTATAAAGGTCATTATTACTATTATTATTATATAGATGATAAAATTGAAGCTCTGAAAATTTCCACAGTTTGTCCAGCTTTACACAGCTACCAAGTTGTGGAGCTTATACCCACACTCTGATGTCTGTGGAGCAGAACAGGAGTAACATCTGTCTTACTTCTACTCTATGGCACATACTTCATATACAGTTTCTTATTTGATAACAAAGGCCCTATCAGTCAGGTTTTGTTTTCGCCATATGACAATAAGAAAAAGTCCAACTCACATACTCAAAGTGAGGATTCACTTAAAAGCACTGGAAGTTCCACATCTTGGAAACCCTCTCATTCCACCCAAACTGGGATAGTTGGTCACCCTAACATCCACGGCTTCAAGGTCAACATATATTTCACCATACTCAGGACTTCCAAGGTACAGAGACAACACTGGTAGATTGTGAGCTCTTGGCCTGAAGTAGTAAAATTATGGGAAGCTCCAAATCCACTCTTCAAAAAAACACAAAACTACAGTGAAAGTGAAGTTGCTCTTCCTTTTCTCCTTTACTGTCACCATTGCCATCAGCACAAGCACAAGAGTTAATATTGCTGGTGCACCTACTATGTACCAGGCCTCATACTCAACACTTCAAATCCAACATCTTTCTCAGTGCACCCCAATAGGTTTTCTATTATGAATTCAGAGAAAAGGGTAATAGTTGTAGGGCACACTGAAATAAAAGGACAAGTTGTCAGAGACAACCAGTCAAGTGCTCCAATGTTCCCAGAATTTGCTGCCCATCTACAAGGCTAAAATGCTCACTATTTAACCCAGTTAACTGTGCAGAGGACTCTGGCTGGACCACTCTGTTCTAACTTATTTAAATTCTCACCAAGACCTATTTTCAAGTTCAAGAAACTGGGACTTAGGAAGGATTATCAAGGTTCCACAGCTAATACGTGTTGGAGCTGGCTTTGAGGCAGATTACATGGGATTTGTCTCAGAAAACACAGAAAGCAATTACAAATTTTGAGGAAAAAATGGACATCAGTGTATGCTCAGAGATTCAATGCAGATATAGACACTAATAAAGAATAATATACATGATATATACTATAGAACATATAGTATGCAATATAACATAATATAATGTAATCTGTAGCTGTATATAATAATCATTAACCATATGCTATAAATTCTAAATTATATTTCATACAATTAAATGTTATATAAGCCATGTATAATATAATAAATATAGAATACTAACAATAACAAGCACTTATATATTATTTTCTATGCATCAGCACTGTTGTAAGTCCTTTCAAATGTAATTTAACTCAATTCACCCTCACAGCAATCCTACAAAATAGATGCTGTTATTCCCATTTTACAAGTAGGGAAGGGGAGGCACAGAGAGGTTATGTGCCTTGCTTAAGTCCACATAGCTAGCAAGTATTAGAGCTAGAGATTGGACACAGCCAGCTCCAGAGTCCTTATTTATCTATTTATGTATTTTGTGGTATGCGGGCCTCTCACTGTTGTGGCCTCTCCCATTGCGGAGCACAGGCTCCGGACGTGCAGGCTCAGCGGCCATGGCTCACGGGCCCAGCCGCCCCGCGGCATGTGGGATCTTCCCGGACCGGGGCACGAACCCGTGTCCCCTGCATCGGCAGGGGGGCTCTCAACCACCGCGCCACCAGGGAAGCCCCAGAGTCCTTATTTTTAATTGTTACACCATCGTGGCCTGTGAAAGTAATCTGAGGTACACTTCTTGGAATTTCCAGGCCCAGGACACATATTTCATACAGTATTAACAACTTGATTCTTCTTTGGGGAACTTCAGTCTTGTTCAGTCACTTCTTAAGTGAAATCTCTCCCTAATTTTCCTCTCCCAGGTCACGTTTCCCCTTCTTGTTTAGAGTGTCGTGCCCCACCCCCTCCGGCCTCCTTAAGATTGATCTGGTAGGGTCCATCTGCGGTGGTCAAGATCCCCACTTAGGACATAATTACGTTCTCATTGTCTGAGTCATGGACCAAATGGTATTACAATATATTGTCTCTGGAGGAAAAGCTAGTTCTAAGTCTCTGGAATTTCTCTTCCTGTTTCCAGAGGCCACACACCATTCCTTCCAATCCCTAATCCCCAGCAGGCCTCCAGTCAGTAGAACTAAGGTATAAATATACTGGGCCTTGAGCTCTGATGAGTTCTGGCAGGAAGAATTCTCTGGGGAAGGAGGCCCTGAGCTCAGCGTAGACTCTAGTGGTGTTTTCCAGAGTCTGAGATGCTGCCGAGCCCTAACTCCAGCATTATGGGCTGTTTTGATTTTCCCAGCTGACGTGCCTGTCAAGAATTAATTAGGATGAGTGTAGTGTGAATGGACTTTGGGGAATTATAAATGGGTTATAAAGGGCTCAGTGCTATAGTTGGTTATGGAAAGTCTTTCCTTTCCCCTGCATTTAGAGCAAAATTAGCATTTCATTTAGAAGAAGATACTTTTTTCCTTTGAAATATTGTGTGTTTTGCGGGGGGAGGGTAGAAAGGGGTAGGCATTTCAGAGAACAGTGAGAAAACCAATGAGCTTGTCACACCAAACCCAAGGGGCCATATTAGGTTCTTGATATCTTCAAAACAGCTATAAGTCATTCCAAGCAATTCCTGATTTTGTCTTCTATGAGATACATGTCCAGCCTGCTTCTAATGAGCACATGTCCACATCCGAGTCCTACCCATTTTAACTAGCTCATTGGCAGGTTCAGCAGAGGAGGTCAGATGGCCCTCAGACTGAGGAACTCTCTTCTCATGCCAAGAGGTGCTGTGTAGTGGGTAAGGTGAGCAGAGGAACTGGGGTCCTGAAGTAGGTCTGGGAAATGCTGGGAGAATTCACAGAGGAGGATCATGTACTGCTTTTGCTCTGTTAAGTCACTATCCTGTGAGTTAATAGAAAACTTCTGGGGTCTATTTTTCTGGTGCTCCTTATAGACATAAAATTCATTTTGAGAAAAAGGTGGTGGTGGTGGTTGTGGTGGAACATTCGTTTTCCTTTTTTTTTGTTAAAATAATGGATTGTTATAATTTGACATTGGCCCATGAGTGATAACAGCTCTGCTCAATTCACCTATTATTTCCGAGGCCAGAAAAGACCACTCGAGTCTTTGCAATCACTTTATCTAATGTGCTCTAGAAGCTCGGCACTGGGAGTCCCTCAGCCCCTTGCCGTGGGACCCTCCTGATGGCTCTGTCTCAACAACATTTCCCTTGTTGGCTAATCCAAACTTTTGCTGCTGTAGCTTCGAGCCCTTTTCGTATTCCATGGTTTCTGGCTGCCAATGCTTCTTTTCTCTGTGGATAGTGAGCTTGGAAAATAATCCTTCCGATGTGGCTTTGGTCCTTAGATACTAAGATCCTCTAGGACTTTCCTTCCATGTGGACATAAAAACTCAGGATCATGCCCTCCACCCCACGCCTCCATGTTCCTTGCATGCCCCCTGTGATGCCTTTCCCAGGAACAGTCAGGAGCTATTTCTGTGCAAGAGAGAACAGTGCGACCCAGGTTGTTTGAGGTGTGTCTTGGGCCAGAGCCTAGAGAACAGGCATTGCTTGTGTTCCAGTTTAAGATCACATTAAATTGCAATCAGAACACATGAACAGCCTTCACATTTGGCTTTGCTTCCGTTAGTTTCGCATTGTTCCCGCTGCCAGATTTGTCGTGGTGGTGGTGATTGTTATTATTTTTCATTTGGGTTTTTTGTTGTGTTCTTGCCTCCACCATTGGCTTGATGCAGGAAACTAGCAAAAGGGGAAACATGGTGACTTAGAAATGGGTCAGAATGTTCTCCATTAAATCCTGATTCTGTCATTAACCAGTTGTGTGTCTGTGAACCCCATTTCAAAATGGCAAATAATGCTACTTACTGGGAGTTGTTTTTTATGATGACTAACATGAGATATACCTAAAGCTTGTTATAGAGAATACACTTAACAGATGGCAGTCTCCTTGCCCCTTTCTCAGACTATCTAACATGTAAATAACTCATTTTGGAAATTATTGTGATTCTTTTAACTCACTTAACACTTTTTATTAATTTTAGATACATAAAGTTAATTACAAATTTACAGTGCTGAATTTTCTGCCCCTTCCCTTTGTCTAAACCTCTTTGTCTTCTGGCCCACAGTTGACTTTATTTTCTTAGGAGCAGCTTCTTTCCTGTCTCTTTCCCTGAGATATCCTCAACAAACCACTGGATGACTGACCAATACTAGACCAAACTGTCTTTCCCTATGCCTGTGGTCCTCAACTGTAGCACTGTTGACATGTGAGGTCAGATAATTCTTTGTTGTGGGGCCCTCCTGCGCATTGTAAGATGTTTAGCAGCATCCCTGACTCTACCCACTAGATGCCAGTAGCATCACCTTCCCTCCCCTGCTGTGACAACCTCAAATGTTCCTATGCACTGCCAAATGTTTCTTCGAGGGCATAATCACCCCAGATTGAGACCCACTGCACCACGCCCTTCCCATTCTCTGTCCTCCAAGAATTCCAAAATAAATGCGCTCCTTACCAAGAAGCAGAAGCAATATTGCCACATTGTTTAGAAAATTCCAAATTGCTAAAAGCTGAGGGAAAAGAGAGATGCCAGTGGCCTTACACGGTTCAAATGGATCACCCATGAGGTGCCAGAGTTTCCTCTAAACTTTTCTGAAATGACACAGGATAAACATTCATTGATGTACAGGTCAGTGCCACATATGACGCTTATTATGTTCAACAAATCTAAATTCCTTATCATTGTTATGCCCCTTCACATAGCTGGAGTTCCTACAAAAAAATTACAAAAGAAAATTCACTTCTCTAGGGACATTTTCCCTGATTTTGGAGTAACAGTTAATAATAATGCAAATAATTTGTCAAATACAGTAATAATTACTTTATATATCCTATATCATCAAAACCTTACAATAGCTCTGTGCTAAGTGCTTTACTATATCCTTTTTACAGATAAAGAAATCAAAGCTCAGAAAGGTTAAGGACAATAGCAACTAATTGAGTTGCAATTGAAACACAGGCCTGTCTTGCTACAAATGCTTAATCCTTAATCCTCACCTGGCCTGTATGTCATTATCTCTCCATGAATTACATTTAGAGCACAATATTGAGATAATCTGCTTATTTATCTGTCCCTCCCATTAGACTGTGAGCAACTTGAAGCCAGGAACAATCATATGTATAGGCCCAGTTCCTACCTAAGACAGAGAAACAATCTCTTGATTAGTTTTCATGTGCTAAGTTGACATATTAAGCGCTAAGTATATGTTAGGCTTAAGGTAAATCAGGTAGAATGATATCACTATCTTGCGTTCTCTAACACTGAAATGTGGCTTTACTTTGTGATTTAAGGAATAGATGCTACAGATGTGTGGCTAAGCCTGGGCATTTACTCACTGAAGGTACATCAGGCAAGAGATATTAATGAGGCCCTGCCCAGTGCCCGGCTCTGTGCTAGAAACTGGGATCCAATGGTGACTTAGTAGAAGTAGGCTTTGCCATCATGAATTTCTGTCTGTTGAACACTGAAAGATTTGAAAAAACTCATTCAAAAAGTATCTGATTAATTTGAGAATGGGAATAGTTGTCCCAAGCAAAAAAAAAAAAAAAGAAAAAAAATATATATATATGATTTGAGATTGAGAGCTGGTGAGTTGGAACCTGAGAAAAGGAAAAAGTTCTGCCCACTGGTTCTGTATATGGAACCATTCAAGGAGACTTATAAACTTAGCATCCCTCAACAACAACAAAAAAGAACTTGACAAATTTAAATCCCTCTCTATCATCAAAAATATTTTCAGGATTTATTCCTATCATCTAAGGAGCTGTTGAATCTCCAAAGGAAATCAAGCTTAATTCTTCCAGAGCTTAATAGCATCCATGCGTTGTTGACAGGGCTTAAGTATTTCTCATCTTTAGCATAAACGGACCAAATTACAAGTCTCATTCCCCTTAAGTCTGTAGGATCTCTAAGTTCCTCTGTGGCTCTCTCCAGAGGGCATGTGGAATAACAACAGCAATGACCTATTTCTTGGTTCTTGTATTTTTTTCCCAGAGCACCTCAGCCACTTTAATCATAAATCCACCAGATCTTCATCTGGCACGTATTGGTAGAGACTTTAAATCTCTGCTGTGATGAGAGACCTACACGATGATTAAAGACTAAAATCATCTCCCTTTCTCTCTATAGATAGATAGATAGATAACAGATAGAGGTAAAAAGTGATATAGATATATGCAGGAAATGTTCTTGGGAATGTAGACCTTCCATTATGAGAGTTGTTAGAAAAGGAACATATCTTTCAATGGAAAATAAGGCATGGCATAAAGTGCACGGGTCCTGGCATCTGCAGGCAGATCAAACAAACTAGAAATGGCTTATCATGAAACAACATGGCAGCAGATTCGGAATAGCAGGATATGAGTTCATTTGTGAGGGTTATAATAGGTTTTTGTATATGTTTATGCAACTAAGGGGAAATAATGAATGGTTTTAAGGTAAGAAAAAAACCACACATTTCTTTTCTGCTTCTCCCCAACATTTTTCCAAGAAAGAGTTTTGCTCCCAGATAGAATTTAGTAAAGGAACTGAGAAGAACTAAGAGATCTGTGATGGTTGTTACTACAGGAAGAAGCAGCCTTTGAAGCTGTGAGATGGTGAATGTGAGGGTCACTTTGAGGATGGGCCCGAAAGAAGCATCACACATAAAAGTTCAATTTTTTTGTCTGAAGACAAGCAGGTACGAAGAAGAGACATCTATTTCACACTCAATGGCCCTTTGCTGGAGAAATTTGCTTTAAAAAAAAAAGCTCCCCAACACATCTTTAGCTGATATTTCACTTATCTTGCCCTATAAAATGTCACCTGCTATAACTTAATTCAGCAACTGCTGCTTCTGATAAAAGTTATTGTCTCCTATCAGATCCTTCACTTCTCACTCTCTGGCCAGTCTTCCTGCTTCCATTCCCTTATATTCCACTTCCCTCTTTGTAAGTGACCTTCTTTTTTACCATCAGCCAGGTAAGTGTAGAGCAAATATTTTCAAATGGGGTAGACAGCATGCCAAACGTGTGCAGAAACTAGTTTGCCAGGAGGCGGTTGCTAGCATATGGCTCCTGCTTGAACCTGGCAGAGCTTGCGAAATTCCATCTTTAAATTATGTCTCACTTCTTAAAACCCCCCTAAAAACATAAGTGGCCAGTTTTCTAAGCCAAATGTTTAAGTCAGGTTAAGTGGAGTAGGAATAGCATAGTCTGATTCATGACGGAAAGCTCTGAATACCAAACATACATATGGAAGGCTCGTTCCCGGGTTCCAGATGTCAGGTCTTTCTCTCTCCTAGAAGCTCTTAAAGGAAATACTGGCCCTATCAAACCACTCCTCTTCAAGGGTGTACTATTTGCAAAGATATGGAAAAGACAGAAAGATAAAATAAAAATAAGTTTAAAAATCCCTGATTCAAATGGTACACCAATAAACTCAAAAGTATCTCTATATGGTTTCAAACATTTTATAGTTCTGTGGCATACTTTTTTGCTACCTAAGGCCCATAAAAAATGTCCCAAAATAGTATGTGTAAATAACATGTGCCTATTAATTGCCAGGATCCATGACAAAAAGAATAATCTTCTATCAAATGATATCACTCAGATTATTTCATGGTGGTACAGGTATTTGCTAAAGAGAAACTGTTGTCCATCAGATACAGATTAGTAAACAAGCATGATATTGGTTACTATATAGCAAGAGATAAGAATAACGAAAAATTACTTGTGTTCTCAAAAGGAATCTGCTATTTTGAGAAGCCCAACATACCTGAATGTATTAAGCTGCATTTTATACCTGGGTAATTATGTGGGTATTTTTCTGTTCCTCACTGGAATCTTAATTTTCCAATCTAAACACTGCCAGTTATATGGTAATTAATCTTTGAGCTTTTTGATGACTTCAAGTATTATTAAGCAGTAATTTGCAGAACCATTTCATTCTAAGGTAATGATTAGTTTTATATGCAATTCCCTTGCACTTTTCAGCTAAGAATTTCAAAACGGCTTACAGATTCAAGATGAAGATATTGGGGCTTCATTTTTTTGTCCAAAGTCAACAAAAAATAGAAGTGAATGTCTAAGTGCTTATTCCATGTCCCCAACTGCCTTGAGCCTACAGACTTCCCCTAGAGCAAGAATTCTAGAACCTAAGTAATTCAATCACCACATCTGAAGATTTTTTTTTTTAATTGGATGAGCTACTCTGAAAACAAGTGAAAGTGTTAAGAAATTGGTGTTTGTGGATTGACTACATGAACTATCCTCATGTAAAGAGAAGAGGATGTCACCTTTCGTGCAGTTGCTTAGTCTGGGTTACTCTCGTAACACTCACCCTTTGGACTGGCCAATTTCCATGTGCTTTATGCATTTTTGAGGAAAGCAGAGTTAGATTTATTTAATACAGAAGAATAAAATTGTCTAAGGACTTCTGCCCATAACAAGAGGCCCCAGAAAGTTATAAATGCATTCAGATGCAAGGAAGTAGAGGTGATATTCAAGCTAGACAGGACTCTGAATCCACAGTTTGGCTACTATCCAGACACTGAGTGCTAGGAAAGAACCCTAGTGTAGAAGAAAGATTTCCCAAAAGGAAGACTCACCTCAGATAAATACATTTATTTTTTTACATTTCCCCAGATGCCCAAATGAAGATTGCCAAGCAAACGAGCTTCTTGCCAAACTCCTCATAAACTCGTCAGAGTCTCCCATTCAGGAGGTCTGCTTAAAACAACAACAATTTAAAAAGAGCAAAACAACAAACAAAAAAGCACCACCAACAACAATGCAATATCTGGTCTCCTGTTTTTTTCTTTCAGCTCTTCAATAAATATGAGACTCTGGGCTTCACAACCTAGGAATCTAAGTGCATTCCTTAGATATCTAGTCATATTACCTAGCATATATGTGGTATAAACAGGACAAGTTACTTAAATTGGCTATCCTTCAATTTTCCAAGGGCTAAATGTGAAAAATAATATTTATCACCTATGGCTGTTATAGCACTAAAGTATGGCATGTAAAGTGTCTAGCTTACTGCTATTACAGAGTAGTTGTCCATTCAGTGGGTGGAAACTAATCTTAGTAACAAAGGAAAGCAGGGTCCTCTTGATTCAAACTTCTAAGAATGTCCATGGATTAATAATTCTCCTGGGATGAAGAAAAAGACTGTTTGAGCATCCCATGTGTTTTTTATGCAATCATTAAAGTATAATTCAGCTTTTACAGACATTATAGATTGACTCACTGGACTCTATTCCAACTGCTTTGTAGCACGCACCGTAAGTTTACCTAATGCTGGGAAGCTAAAGTCTAAATTTCCCTGACTCCCTCACAGTTAGGATTTCAGGAGTAATCTGGCTTCTGAAAGCAAAGAGTCTCACTCAGGACTTTGAAGAAAGAAGGGAGCATGGTGAGGCAGTGGCTGCCTGGCTCTTCTAAAGCATGTGGTTGAGGCAATTGCTTTGGTTTGGTTTGGTTTGATTTTCTGTAGAAATAGTGACAGTTTGATTTTGATTGGCAGTCTAACGGCTTCCAAAGGACTTCAGTGACAACCATGGGATTTCAACTGGGACAGTCTCACTGGGTGGTTAGGCATTTCTCCTGACTGCATTGCATACAGCTGGGTAGCACCCAAGCTTAGCTACATGAACCTCCAAGAAATTCTGTATAATAACTGTCCCTAATAAATCCCTTTCTGCTTAAATTAAAACCCTGATACATTAGCAGAATATCTTTTGACAAAAAGGTCATATCAGAAAAAGAAGCTTTGTCTCACATCCAACTTCCGATCTTATCCTGAGCCCTCCACCTCCACTGGCTGTCTTCTTCCCATAACAGGTTAGTTCAGGTTTGGTCTCAATCCATTTTGCCAATGGATTTTTTCCCCTTCCTCTGCTTAAATATGTGAAACTTTAACTTAAAGTTCCATGCCTCTAAAAATGCATCTGCACTGGTTCTGTGTGTGTGTGTGTGTGTGTGTGTGTGTGTGTGTGTGTGTGTGTGTGTCCTGCAGACAGACACTGCCATTCTGACATAGAAATATTTAAATGGAGCTTCTTTGTCCTGACCCATCTCAATAATAATTAGCTAGAAGGGTCACTCAGTAACCTGAGATGGTCCAGCCAAAGAAAGAGATCAATAGGGAGGCAGCTATCAGCAATTAGCAATTGCCTGGTGCATTTTTTTATTCAGCAGAGTAGGCAAGTTGAGATGCCTGCAGGATAGCAGGTCTCTGGCATGAGAAAGACAAAGGAAGGAAAGGAGAGAAGAGATAGCTCTGCTACTTTTTGGAAATGACTCTGCTTTTGCATTCCATTCTTAGAGCTTCAAGGCACTCAGCCTCCATTACACCATGCATCATTGGGACGTACAAAGCAACCTGCCATCATGGAACAGCCCAGAGATAGTATGAGCTAATGCGTGTACCTCCAAAATGCCAGTTTAACTGAGGCCTTCATGACGTTGGAGGTACAGTCTTTTGAGAGCCACATAGGAAATATCATTTAATGAGGCACTTGTGCCTGGCACTAGGCTAGGTTCTACAAATATCCCAATCTAATTCAATCTTCAAACAACCCACAAGGTCAGAATGATTATGTGTATCTCACAGATGAGGAAATTCAGTAGTTGAGCGACTACCCTAAAGAGTGCACAGCCAAAAAGTTGTTTCAGTTTGAAGTCAATGTTTTCTGATTTCCGGAGTCCATGTTTTGGACCACTGCACTGCCTCTCAGAGGCATCACAGGCACCTCAGCCTTGCACAATTCACTTTTATTAACACCAGGAATTATACTTCGTAGTGAGAAAGTACTAGAAAACCCTTCCCTCCTGAACCATTAACAGGATTTGAAAACCTTTCTTTCTCTGTAAAGGGCCAAATAGTAAATATTTTAGGCTTTGGGGACCACACATCTCTGATGTAACTACTCAACTCAGTCTTGTAGCACAAGCAGCCATAGACAACTGGTAAATGAATGGGCGTGGTTGTATTCCAATAAAAGTTTATTTACAAAATAGCAGTCAGAGGACTGAATTTTGCCCTTGAGCCATAGTTTGCTGACCTTTGCTCTAAAACCAAAGCCTTTCAGTGTTGCAGGAGCTGCTAAGTGGTACGAAGCAGGTGACTTTATACCTCTGAAGCCATAGCTAAATCCTTGGCCATTCTTAAAGATTCCTATCATGTCCTGGGTATGAGTTACATGTGGTCAGCGGCATTCTGGACGGTGCTACACAAGAGGCAAGCAATATGATTTTTACCTTTGACCCTTACATTTGTTTGATGCCAAAGGATAGATTGAGACCAACTTCTTCAGGTTTTAGAGTTCACTTTTGTGCTTTGGGGGCTTAGAAACGATCCCTTTTGACAGAAATGAAAGGACACGGTGTATTATGTTAAAATCCAATGACATTTACTTTTCTGATAGACCAAATGTCCAGTCAGCCAACTTGTCTCTTCACTCTTCCCAATGTGAGGTAGAACAAATGTGGCCTTTTGGATCAGAACGAACGAGAAGAGAATGCTAGTTCTAGCAGTTACTTTTTTGGTATGACTTAGGGCAAATAATTTTATTCCTTTGAGCCTGAGCATAGGTATCTTTACTTGGAAATAATGACAGTGGGTGCCTCACGAAGTTGATGTGAAAATTTAGCTGGTTGACACATTTGGGAAGACTGTGGCACCCTCCTGGGCGCGCGGTGGACACAGGACATTTTCTTACCCCAGGGAAACGGAGGGGTCGCATCTTCAGAAAAGGAGTCTACTGCTTCCTTCCTGTGTACCACTGAGCTTCCTTTTAGGGCTGTAACACCAAGAAGGAAGCAGGCTGCTGACCAGTCTGATGCCTGTGCTAGGTGAAGCGAGACAGTGCCCTTCAGATGAGAAAGATGAGCTCCCGCACGTGGCATTGGAGCTGCATCTCCAACAAGCAATTGCAGAGTCATGTTCCCCAGCCCAGATAACGGGAGCCCCAGCGAATGTTTAGGAAGCCTTTATTTCAAGGATGAGCATCTCTGAGTGCTCAAAAAAATTCCAGTCTGTCTTCTGAAGCCCAGAAGGCTTTATAAAAGTTTGGCTGACAGATATCACAACAGGGCTCCGCCAATCAGCCTTCTTCTAAGCAACAATTTGTCTCCCCCCCATTTCTCCTTTTCACCACCAAAGGATTCACGCAAGAGCAGGTAGTCAATGGGAACTGATGATCTGGCAATTAGAGCTGAGGATTCCAATTGAGCTGAAGTGCTAGAACTGGACCCTGCAGCCATCAGTGCTATGGAGACTAAATTTCAAATGTTGATAGCCATCTTCTTCAGCTGCCCTTTAGCAGATGGCTCTCAGCACTAGGACCCAAAACTGATTAATTGATTGCCCCCAGGGTTAGAAGTCTACCATTTTTTCCTCCTGTGGCAACTGTCTTGCTTTTTTGGCAGGTGCTGGTCCACAGGTGGCCCTCTGATTAGGAATCTTCTGTGAGCTTATCGTGTCCACTTTGGGACTCTCTCCCTACAGAACTAGCAAAACTACAAAACTACCTGCTCAAATACCTGCATACAGCCCTATGTTCAGGATTGAAGACTAGTGCTACCCCTATCCAGCTGCTCAGGGTATAAGCAAAATATTTCTGCTATATGCAAAGCCACCAGGTGTGTATCTAAGGGCTGTCCGATTCCAGAAAATCAGTGAATACATGGTTGGGGGAAAGTGCACTGATGTGGAAGTAGTAAACATGAGACGCTCCCCCCGACCTGTTTTTTTTTTCTATGGGGGTAAAATTCATATAACATAGAATTCACCATTTTAACAATTATAAAGTATACAACACCAGAAATTAACATGACATTGTAAATCAACTATACTTTAAAAGAAAATTATAGTATACATTCAACGGCTTTTTAGTACATCACAATGCTGTCCAAGCATTATCACCATCTAATTTCAGAACATCACCCCAAAAAGAAATCCCATACCCATTAAGCAGTCACTCCCCATTCCCTCTTCCCCTGGCAATCACCGACCTAATTTCTGTCTCTATGGATTTGCCTATTCTGAACATCTCCTGAAAATGGAATCATACAATATGTGGCCTTTTGCGACTGACTTCTTTCACTTAGCATAACGTTGCAGAGGTTTGCCTGTGTTGTAGCATATATCAGTCCTTTATTCCTCCTTATGGCTGAATAATATCCCATTGTATGGATATACTACATGTTGATTATCTGTTCTTAGTTAGTGGACACTTAGGATGATTTTATTCTTTTGCTATTGTAAATCATATTGTCATGAATATTCATGTACGTGTTTCTGTTTGGACACCTGTTTTTAATTCCTTAGGTATATGTCTACTAGAATTTCTGTGCCATATGGTGATATTATATTTAACTGTTTGAGGAACCAGCAAAAACTTCTTTCTACAGTGAATATGCCGTTTTACATTCCCACTCAACAATATGCGAAGGTTCCAGCTGCTCCATTATTTCACCAGTAATTGTTACTTTCAGTGTTTTTGATTATATCTTAGTGGGTGTGAAATCTCATCGTAATTTTTATTTACATTTATCTAATGACTAATGACTTTTAGCATCTTTCCCTGTACTTTTTGGCTATTAATATATCTTCTAATATACATATATATACATACACATATATACACACATATATACATATATATACTTATATATATGTAATATGTATATAAGCATAGATGAGTGTATAAATTAGTAAAAGAGAGGAGTCTATTCTTGTTTTTTATCATTTTTAATGCAAGAGGGAGGAGATATAGGGATATATGTGTATGTATAGCTGATTCACTTTGTTATAAAGCAGAAACTAACACATCATTGTAAGGCAATTATACTCCAATAAAGATGTTAAAAAAAATTTGGGTTGTGTGTCTTTTTGTTGTTGAGCTGTTATGTATTCTGGATACTAGACCATTATGAGATATATGATAGGCAAATATTTTCTCCCATTCTGTGGGTTATCTTTTTTCTTTCTTGATAGTATCTTTCAAAGCACAAAAGCTTTTAATTTTTATGAAGTCTAATTTATCTGTTTTTTCTTTTGTCAATTGTGCTTTGGGGTCATATTTAAGAAAGCATTGTCAAATCTAAGATTTTGAAGATTTACAAAAGACTTTTATAATTTTAGACTTCTAAAACTTTTATAATTTTAGCTCTTAAGTTTAAATCTACGATCTATTTTGTATTAATTTTTGTATATGATGTGAGGTAGGGATCAAACTTCATTCTTTTGCATATGGATATATATATATTATGTATATATTATATAAAACTGAATCACTTTGCTGTACACCAGAAACTAACACAACATTGTAAATCAAATATACTTCAATTAAAAAAAAACAAGAAAAAGACACAAGCTAGCATTTACTGAACACCAGCTATGGGTGAGGTGTTTAGCATGAATTACTTGTTTTAATTTTTGAAGTAATCCTTTGTTTTTTTGTTTTTTTGCGGTACGCGGGCCTCTCACTGTTGTGGCCTCTCCCATTGCGGAGCACAGGCTCCAGACGTGCAGGCTCAGTGGGATCCTCCCGGACTGGGGCATGAACCCGTGTCCCCTGCATTGGCAGGCGGACTCTCAACCACTGCGCCACCAGGGAAGCCCAATCCTTTTTTTAAAATTAATTAATTTTATTTATTTTTTGGCTGTGTTGGGTCTTTGTTGCTGTGTGCAGGCTTTCTCTAGCTGCGGTGAGAGGGGGCTACATTGTGATGAAGGGGCTACGTTGTGGTACGTGGGCTTCTCATTGCGGTGGCTTCTCTTGTTGCAGAGCACGGGTTCTAGGTGCGCGGGCTTCAGTAGTTGTGGCACGCAGGCTCAGTAGTTGCAGCTTGCAGCCTAGAGCTCAGGCTCAGTAGTTGTGGTGTGCATGGGCTTTGTTGCTCCGTGGTATGTCGGATCTTCACGGACCAGGGCTCCAACCCATGTCCCCTGCATTGGCAGGCTGATTCTTAACCACTGCATCACCAGGGAAGTCCCTTGAAATAATCTTATTAATTAAAAGCATCCCTAACTAGCAAATGTGGAAAGTTAGGGAGTTTACTTACCAAAATCATACAAATAATCAATGGAAGGATTGAGATTCATAGATGATCCACATCTGGCACTAACCTACTCAGAAATTCTAGGGTCAGCCTCATCAGGACTCTCAATCTTCCGACCTCAGTAGTTCACTAGAGTGAACAGGCCATCCAGTCAGATGGCAGTTGATTGGAGGGGTTCGTCTTCAGCAGAAGTTCATGCTGGGTTCATGTGTTTTCCAAACTAGGATGATGATCTGAGTTTAAGGGCTGGGTCTTTACGTACTTCCAAATTTTCCTTATATTCCAGGACTACCTCTCTCTACACGATTACTGATCATCTGAAAATTCTGATGGAGACTGATCTTTCTCCTTCTTGTTACCTTGTAACATGGCTTATTTAATTATTTTGTCTATGGATTTTGCATTTTACCCACTTTTCTGTATTTTTTTTAGCATTTGGGACTTATTACAACTCCTTTCATGAAATTGCTTCCTGTGGGTTACAGATGTCATAGTATGTTGCAGGAGCTGTGACCATATGGAATAGATATACATTTCCTAAATACTTGTGGAATTAAATTAAAAGCATGTTGATCTTTATAGCAGGAGAGACTTTTAGCTGTTTAAGATTAAGAAAGAGAAATCATGAAAGTGAATTGATAAATTCCTAGGTTCTGTCATGTATTTCTTGCTGCCCTCTCTTCATTGGCATTCCAATGGAAATCATTTCCCAAAGCCACACGATAAAAATAACAGGATCCAAAAAAATGAGTCCAAATAGTGATCTTTTATGACTTAATAGTCTAGAAAAGAGGCAAGTTTGCCCCAGGGCACTAGCTTGCAGACCCTTCAGCTGTCTACCAAGCCTTGCGAAAAATTTAGAGAGCAGAGGCTGAAGAAATGTAGAGATCAGCAAACACTTGTACAAAATACAGCATTCTCTCAATCTCTTTCTCTCTCTCTCTGGGAGGGGCTCCTTTTCTATTCAGCTGGTGAAATTAATACACTGTGTGAGCTCCTTTCCTAGGTTGACAGTGTTACCCAAATGCCTTGATGGAATAACATCTATAGCATCTTTCTTCTGGAGAAATACAGTGTCCCGTGCCCCCCAATGAAGTTTCTTTGAGCTTTGCGATTAAAAAATAATTGCCAAGTACAAAATGCAGCTCTCTGTGCCTTCTCCAGAATGCTCTGCATTCCCTGGGAATGCTTATTCTTAAGTAATAAGAATGCATCAGTGTGTACTGAAAATAACAACAAAAACACCGTTATTTTTAACTAACGTCTAAATTTAAGAAAGCAGATAAAAGAGGAAGTGAAGATAGTGAAAATCTGGAATGGTTCCAATGAAAATGAGTAGTGTCTCCGAGTCCTCCAGCGACTACTTTTATCACTAGAGACTATTTAAGTGATTGTAATCATTTAAGCAGAACTAAGAGACATAGAGATAGATTTGAGAAGACTGCCCAGAGCTATCTCCAGAGAAGGATGACCTATCCTATGTGCCCTGTCATCAAACAGCATTTACTTGGTCAAGTGAATATTTCTATTCTTTCAAAAACAAAGGGGGGTTCTCTAAGTCTTAGGAAGACTGCTAAAACTTGCATGTGTTTTAAAACTATCCCCTGCAGTGAGTGATGTTGAGAGCTACTGAGATGGGCACTGTGGAAATTCAGGTGATACGGCCTGGATTAGTTTTGTATAGACCTGGATCATTGGCCAGGAGGTATAATTTAAAGGCTCATTGCTTGCTCCCCGCTAGCTTTCTGAGAGGATGGAGTTAAGTCCATTTGTATTCAGGTGTTCATCCCAAACAATGGGATCATCTATATACCCACATGAAATATTTGGCAAAGAAAATTTAAACAACCCAGCAGCAATGACCAAGTTCAAAGTAGAAGCTTCAGAGATGGGCATCTGAAACTTGCCTTTGATGATCTCTACCTAACCCTCTCACCCCTAGTTAAAAATCACAACCTGAGTTCTGTTACATTCACATCTCTGAGAGAAAAATCTCCCTTTGCTGGATCATCTGATGGCTTTTGCCTAAAGATGGAGCCCATGGAAGTTCCAGGATTAGGAGACACAAGTGTGCCAGCAATTGGGTTGAGCCCAGGCTCTAGGAAGAGCTGCATGCAGTGAGTGGCCTTGTGTCTGACTCTGTGATTGCATAGGTTAATGGATTTAGATGCTGAAGCTTTGGCCTTGCACAGAGTATTTACTCTCCTAATACCTGTTCATATGATTTCCTGTGGCCTGAATATTTCTTAGATTATTCTCCACCCTTCCTGACTTTGCCTAATGTGACCTCCTCTGCAAAACTTGCCTTCCTCCCCAAAGTCCCCTGCCTGCGAGCAGATTCCATTACTCCCTTTTCTGTGATTTCTGTTTATTTGTGACTCTCAACTTCATTCTTGCCTTGCAGACTTGTACTTGCTCTATTCTTGCTCCTCGTAGATTTCACAGGGCTAACTCCTGCTCATCACACACCTCTCAGCTCAAACATCTGCTCCTCAGAAAGGCCTTCTCTGGCCACACCAGCTGCGGTAGACCCGCTCTTCAACAATTTTTATCATGTTATCCTTTTTTAAATATGTTTGGCGTGACATGTAGCACTGCCTGAATTTTCTTGCTTATGAACTTACTTAGTTAAAGATGACATTTATGGCAGTGATTTGTCGATTTACGTGCAGATTCCTTATTGACTATTTCACACCTTTAAAAATATATGCTCCAGGAGATCTTGTCTCCCTTGTTCACAGCTGTATCCCTAGTCCCCATAGTAGATGCTCCATAACTATTTCACCAATGAATGAAGAAATCAATGGCTCCTGTCCTAAGCTCCGTTAAGGCTCTTGCCACATTGCTATCCGAGGGCTTCCTTAGAGGTGGGTCCCTCTGACAATACTGAGAGCTCCTCAAGGACTGTGTCATCCTCACACATTGTACAGCCTGGTGTTCATCCTGGGGCACAGCCTGGCACATGGTATGAGTTCATTAAGTGTTTGCTGGATAAAATAACAACTGAGTTATTCCCATGTTATCCTTTTAAAAATATGTTTGGCGTGACATGTAGCACTGCCTGAATTTTCTTGCTTATGAACTTACTTAGTTAAAGATGACATTTATGGCAGTGATTTGTCGATTTACGTGCAGATTCCTTATTGACTATTTCACACCTTTAAAAATATATGCTCCAGGAGATCTTGTCTCCCTTGTTCACAGCTGTATCCCTAGTCCCCATAGTAGATGCTCCATAACTATTTCACCAATGAATGAAGAAATCAATGGCTCCTGTCCTAAGCTCCGTTAAGGCTCTTGCCACATTGCTATCCGAGGGCTTCCTTAGAGGTGGGTCCCTCTGACAATACTGAGAGCTCCTCAAGGACTGTGTCATCCTCACACATTGTACAGCCTGGTGTTCATCCTGGGGCACAGCCTGGCACATGGTATGAGTTCATTAAGTGTTTGCTGGATAAAATAACAACTGAGTTATTTATTCTTCCCTCGATTCACATGTGGTTCTGTGACAATAGAGCTGCTTGAGTCCATAGCAAGAGACCAAAAAAAAAAGAAAATTCCAGGTTCTTTCAAAACCTCAGCCTCATGTGAAGGTCAGGCAGAACCGCTCATGGCTTAGACTCCATAACTTCTGGATCCTGATCCCTTCCTTCTGGCCTTGGTAACTCACTGCCACACCTCCTATTTTCCAAAAGTGTGACGTATGCTTCTTTGTCCCTCTACTTGACATTTTACTTTCAAAAAGGTGACCTCACCTAAAAAATATCCCACAGTTGAGGGGAATTTTCAGTGCAATTATATATCAAGAATTAGTGTCCAGAATATGTAAATGACTCCTTGAAATCAACATTTAAAAAAGAAAAGGGGTTTCCCTGGTGGCGCAGTGGTTGAGAGTCCACCTGCTGATGCAGGGGACGCGGGTTCGTGCCCCGGTCCGGGAAGATCCCACATGCCGTGGAGCGGCTGGGCCCGTGAGCCATGGCCACTGAGCCTGCGCGTCTGGAGCCTGTGCTCCGCAACGGGAGAGGCCACAACAGTGAGAGGCCCGCGTACCAAAAAAAAAAAAAAAAAAAAAAAAAACTCACAGGAAAATAAGCATAAAATATGGATAGTTAATTCTTGGAGGAGAAAACCTGAGTGGTCCAATCTCAATAATAATTAAGAAATTAAGTAATAATTAAGAAAATGAAAATTAAAACCATCATCAGATAACACCAATCAAATATTCAATTGGTAGAAATGAAAAAGACAGATAATAGCAAGTATTGACAAAGGGGTGGCTCATTGGGAGCTCTCATATACTGTTGGTGGGCGTGTAAATGGGTGCAACCCTTGGAGCATCTAGAGGATGTGCATACATTATGGCCCAACAATCTCCATTCTTGGAGAAACAACTGTATGAGGTACAGGAGATATATGCAAACACAGTGTTTAATAGTAAATGGATAAATTGTGATGCATTTACACTACAAAAAAATTAAATTGAAGGGCTAGATCTACATACTTAACATGCATAAGTCTCAAAAATATATGGCAAATTTAAAAAAAGGAAGTAGGAGAGAGATAAATAAAGCATGACAACAATTATACAGAAGTTAAAATGTGATTAAAAATAATATATAGTTTACAGATACATACTGAAGTAGTAATGGTATAAGACAGGCCTTGGAACGGTAAAAGCTAAACTCAGAAGAGTAGCTACCTTAGATTGTAAAGAGGAAGACACATTATAGCACAGGTGTAAACAGGGGATCCCTTTTATTTGTGTTGTCTTATTTTTAAGCTTGAAAGTGAGTTCGTGTGTTTGTGTGTGTTACATTTTTCTATATATGTTTATGTGACCTAAATATTTCGTTGAAAATCATTGTACCTGCTGTCTTTTGCACCTTTTGGCCACTGGCACAGTGGTTCTGTCCAGGAGACTAAGGGACTCTGACATCTGCCTGGCTCTAGGCTATTCCCAGCACCAATGTGGAGATACTGCCTCCCTCGTGACAATATACCCAGAAGAGGACAAGTATGTGGGATTGCTTGGCACAAGCCATATCATGCCATACTTGTTTCCTACAACTCAGATGCCTGGCAGTCATGAACTTCCAGAACCAAGGCTCTGACACAGAAGTAAGTCCCAGAAGAACCAGTGATCAACCCTCAGAGAAAATCCAGAAAAGTGCAAAGTATATGAAGAGAAACCAAACCCATCCACAACTATTTATCCAGTGGTGTTTGTGCACCAATCACCTCTACTCTCCTATATCTTAGCGTGGTGCCAGCCCTAGCCTAGAACACTCAAATCATTCCCTACCTCCAATCATAGTGATGATCTTGCGTCTGTTGTAGTCCTGGCTCTCCTGTCTGAGTGTCAGCAATGAGATACCAGCTCCCCTGGGGAGAGCTCTCAGAACACTCAGTTGCACATAACTTAGGTCCCCTGGAGTCCAATTATCTCAATACACAACTGGTGATTTTTTTCTAGCTTCTGATTCTTTACTGCTATCTATGGTTTCCAAACTTGGCCAGTCATCATAATCACTAATGACCCTTTAAAATCTACAGATTCCTGTACCTTGTCCTAGAGCTTTTGAATCAGCAAGCATCCTAGGGGATTGTGCTGGTCAGCCTGCAAAACACTGACCTGGATGATACTTCTTCCTAATTCTTTCCATCTCCCACCCAATCACCTAATCCCCTTACTAAGAGCAGCCTGCTTGCACTTCTCCACAGCCAGTCCCTGGCCCTCTTTCTCTCCTGTGGGTCTCAGGAATGCAAAAGGGCTGCTAGTACCCTTTAGGAAAGGAGGTTCCTTCCAGAATAACACCAGTTCCTCTGTATTGTGGGACCTTTCCTAAAAAAAGCACACCAAACCTCTTAATGTAAGAAAATGACTCTTACTTGTAAGACTGGGAGTTAAAAAGGTACTTGGGAAACTAAGAAATTCATAAGCTAATTTTTTAAATAAACTTTTTCTTTTGGCATAACTTTAGATTCCAGAAAAATTGAAAATAGGTCCTATTCCAATAATGGCAGACTTCATTTGGACAATGAATTTTAAACTAGAAGGATTCTAATGCCTTGAAGGAACTCAGGCTACATCTATTTAAGACTATATATTCCAGAATATTCTGTAGGCCAAGGCAGGCTGACTAATGTGACTCCAAGGATAATTCTATCAAGTATCAGAAGTCACAGTTACCTTTGAAACTCGGCTCAGGTAATAGTGGGAAAATATATAAGGAAGTAAACTTTATTAAGCACTATAATTAGCCTGACTCCAAGTCCAGTACGGCCATCTTTAATGTATAGTCAACAAAAACATCTAGGTTACTTCTTAAAAGTAGAATCCTGAACTTCAGGGCAACTTAACAAAAACCTCTAAGGATGGAACCTGGGCTTCTGCATTTGCAACAAGCTTCCCAGGGATTGTTATTCACAGTAAGATTTGAAAACCACTAGGGCAGTGAATATACTCTGGCAAGCTGAAACAAACTTTAGCTATTATTTCTGGAATTTGCATAACCGCATCTCCAGTTTGCAGTCAACCTGTTCACAAAGCGAATTAATTAACTTTCTGGCTCTATTTTTCCTGAGTTCCATCAGTAGGTCGCCTCTGTGGGGAATGGTGCTCTCTATGCTCCAACATTATTAATATCATTATTAATATTTAACATGGCATATAGGAGCTTATAATGTGCCAACTCTGTCCCAAACACTTTATATAGGCTATCTCATTTAAACTTAACAACACCCATTTATGGACAGTAGTATTACTACTCACAAGTTACAGGATGGAGAACTGAGGTTAAGAGGTAGTGCAAAGGTGCACAGCAAGTAAAGATTGGGTCAGGTGTTTAAACTCATGTTACTCGGACTTCAAAATCTGCATTCTCATCTCTGGTCCAACACTGTCCTTGCCCCAAACAAGAAGTCTAATTTTCTTAGTGAATGGGTCAGAGCCCCACAGAACCTCACACTGGTTCTTCTAATATAATTTTTTCAGCTTAAAAAAAAAAAGTTTTACTGCGCGTCCGGAGCCTGTGCTCTGCAATGGGAGAGGCCACAACAGTGAGAGGCCCGCGTACCGCAAAAAAAAAAAAAGCTTTAATGAGGGAAAATTAACAAATAAAAATTGTATATACAACGTGATGTTTTGACATACATAGGCCTTATGAAGTTATTACCACAATCAAACTAATTAACATATCCAACTCACAGGGTTGGGATTTTTGGTGTGTAGTGAGAATTCTTAAGACCTCTCTGAGAACATTTCAAGTATACAACACAATATTATTAACTATAGTCACCATGCTATACATAAGATCTTCACAACTTATTCATCCTGCATAACTGAAACTGTCTACCGTTTGATCAGCATCTCCCCATAGCCTCTGTATGTAATTTAAAATCAGAGATGCTAAGAAAGCTGTTGGCAGGGAGCCTTGTAACTCAGAGACAGGACCAGGCTGCCATGGAAAAAGACTCTCTCACCCACAAGGATGACATGCTCTGCCAGCTCACATGTTGCAAAGGAAAGCAAGACTATTCCTACTCCAAAAGGGAAAGAGAAGGTAAAAATAAATAGAAACCTTTGCTTCGAATGATAGAATATATTTCCAGAGAGCTCCAGGTGTTAGAAAATTCCACAGTAGCTGATCAACATGAATACAAAGCAGGTGGACGCCTTTGAAGAGATGAGAAAGAAAACAGAGGAGCGGACCAGAACTTAGTCTATGGACTCAAGCATGATAGGATAATGTACATGCATCCAAATGGATTAACAAGAAGGGAAGGGAACAGTGAGAACATGGTGAGGGGGCAGGGGGTATAACGAAATAATTTCATTCAGTGGAAGAACTTCCTCAAAACAACTGGAAAGCATAAGCAATTTCGAAGGAATGAAGCAATTTCACGGACGTGGATTCCCCCGAGATCCAGCTGTTCTTCTCAGCCTTTTAACTAATTATGCATGCCACTGGAGAGAGACAGCATCACTTAAAAGAAACAAACAAGAAAAAGTGGCGAAAGAGTTTGGTTACTGCAAGTTGAAACTAATTTCACTTCAATCAAAAGCAGGCATGGAGGGCTTCCCTGGTGGCACAGTGGTTGAGAGTCCACCTGCCGATGCAGGGAATGCGGGTTTGTGCCCCGGTCCGGGAAGATCCCACATGCCACGGAGCGGCTAGGCCCGTGAGCCATGGCCACTGGGCCTGCGTGTCCGGAGCCTGTGCTCCGCAACCAGAGAGGCCACAACAGTGAGAGGCCCACGTACCGCAAAAAAAAAAAAAAAAATGCAGGCATGGAAAGTAGTTAGCTTTGGGGCTTTTAGCAAATTTAGCCAAGATATCCACTGTCTATAATTCTTAAAACATTTCACTGCTGACCTCCGTGAGAATTAAATACCTGCTTTACTGCTGTGAGACAGAATTTTGGGTGATTTCAACATTGATAAAAATGCTTTCTAGGGCTCAAGCTTGCCTCTTCTTCTTTCCCCAATGACCGTCTCCCTCTCTTGGTCAACCCTGAATTTGCTTGATATACTCAAATTATAAGGTCAACTTGAAGCAGAGATTCATGCAAGTGTTAAAGCATGATCCAAGATCAGCTTCACTCACAAATTACTTTCTAACCACCAGTCTCATCCCATCTTTCAAAAGCCCACACAAAGTAGGAAATGCTTGTTTCTGGATCTTGCGTCCAACTCCTCAAACAAGAGCAGAATGGACTGGGTAGTATTTCAAACATATTTTTTTAAATGGGAAGCAATAAAATCCTACTGTCTCTCTTACAGAGTTTATACCTGAATTGTACTGTCTGCCTTTGCAGGAAAAAAAATATATATTTTGGAGTAAAAGATCATATCTACCACTTAGCACTGGGTCTAATAATGAGTCAGACAGTACATCCAAAACGTATATAAGTGTTATTGTCAGATAATCCTCAAATTAAAAAAAAATGATAATGAAGATTTTGAAATGGGTCAAGGCCCTTTGATAGATGTAGTCCCGGATTACGTCAGGACTGGTATTTGAATGAATGAGGTGGTGAGGTGGTGATTTTAGAGATCGAATTTTTGCAGATTAGGAAGATCCTGAAGCCCAAGGCCCAGAACTGGGTCTCAGAGCCAGAAGACCCATGAGTTGTGATTGAGACAGATCCAGAAGAGCCAGGAGAAACTCGTTAGTGGAAATGAAAAGGCACAATTCTGTTAATTAACTCAAGCACCACAATTAAAAACTTTTTTTTTTTTATGGCAGAAACCCTTTGTGCTTGTTCTTCTCAGTGGATGATCAGAGTGTCACTGTATCTATGTTTAACAAGCCACATTCAGGCTGGATGGAAAAAGCACATGTCAGCTTCTTGTCTCATAAGCCTTAAGTTAAGACTCCACTACCCAGACGGGTACTGTCTTTGGAAGCCTTTCTGTGTAGAGACATCCCTGGTGTTTTTAGTGACTTGATTTTGTTCTTATGATTAAAAACTCAGACATCAAAGTCCTTTAGTTAGCATAGGTTTAATGTCCAGTCCTAGAAAGATATAGAGAGAGTGATGCAAAGAGATATAAAAGGAGAGGGAATGAGGGAAGATGATGATTTTTGTACCTTGATAATATTTCTGAGTCAGAGGAATACTCATAATGATAATTACCATCTTTTGAGCACATGTATACCATGGTCATGCACTCTGAATATGTTGTCTCATTACTGCTACTAAATTCTCAAATCAACTCCCACAGAAGAGGTATTATATTGAAATATTAAGGGAAACCAATAAAAGAATAAAAGCATAATGTGCATCTTCCAAAACAGTAAAGAGGAGGCTGGGAATAAATAAAATTGATCACTCCTATAGAAAGCAGAAAATATGGAGATAAAAGCAAAGACAAAAATGATTAGAAAATTAAAAATAGATAAGAGGAAATAAATGAACATGTATCATAATGTGGGTGGACTAAACTTGTCAGTAAATACAGAAATGGTCAGCCTGAAGAAAATCAGCTTTATGTTATTTAAAAGAGATATGAAACATAACACAGCATTAACAAAGAAATATATTTTAAAGATACTATTTGTCATAAAATGTCAAATACCTATGAATAAAATAAATTAATGAAAGTTGTGCAAGACTTCCAAAATAAGACATTTTTTAAAGTATTGAGAGGTGCTTAAAAAGAACCAATTAATTGGAAGGATATTCTCTGGTCATAGAATGGAAAATTTCATGTTGTCAGGCTGCAAACATACTTTTTGTGGAGGTTTATAAGCTGATTCTAAATCTTGATATGAAAATTCAAATGTCCAAGAATAGGCAAGTAATCTTGAAGAAGAAAAACAAAATTGAAGGACATACCCAACAAGAAAGAAAGGCCTATTATAAAGCTATAATAATTAAGACACTGTGGTCTTGGTCTAATGATAGACAAATAGATCAGTGGAACAGACTAGAGTCCAGAAATAGTTTATTACATACACAGTCACCTGATTTATGACATGGTGACACTGCAGTGTAGTGAGGGCAAGGATGGTCTTTTCAATAAATAGTACTGTGTCAATTGGATATCCACACAGGAAGTAAATGTATCTTGATCACTACATCATGTTATATACAAAAATTAACTAAATGCGGATCATAGACCTACATGTGAAAGGTAAGATAACAAAGCTTTAAGAAGAACACGAAAAGTATCACTTTATGACCTTGAAGGAGGCAAAGATTTCTTGAACAGGACACAAACAACAATAGCTATAAAGGGAAAAGTTGTATCACACTAAATTAAGAATACGTATTCTCGAAAAAAAAAAGAATACGTATTCTCCAAAATACTGTGGTAAGGGAGTGAAAAGTTTATTGTGTGTGTTTGTGTCCAAATCAATCAGGAAAACATAACCAACTCAATATGACAATGAGCAAAAATTGGAACAGCCTCCTCACAAATGAGCATATTCAAATGGTTCATAAAGTATAAAAATTAAAGGTTACATTTCATTAGTCATCTGAAAAAAAGCAAATTAAACCGCAACTAGATATCACTATTCTCCATTAGAATGAATCAATGATAAGGAAAGACAATTCCCATAAATGGTAATATGGAGCATCAGAATTCTTCATAAATGCTGAAAAACTCTTTGTCAGTATTTACTACAAGCTGAATATATGTGTACCTATGACTCGATAAGTCCACACTTTAATTTATACCCAAATAATTGTAGGCATACATTCATTGAAAGACGGATACAATAATGTTCATGGCAACAGTATTTACAATGGCTCCTCACTAGAAACTACCTAAATGCCCATCAAGGTTTTAGTGGAAAAATAAATGCAATGGTTAAATAGTATTCACACAATGCAATATTATACAGCAATGAAAAAGAATAGTCTACAATTTTATGCAGCAATATGGATGAATTTTACAAACTCCATGTTGAATAAAAGCAAGTCAAACCTAAGAGAATGCATAGTGTATGTTTCTGTTTATATAACTTTTTTTAATAGGCAAACTATTTAATGGTACTTGATAATAAGGATAGTGAAAGATCTCTAGGAAGGGTAATGACTCAAAGAAGACACAAAAGGACTCCTGGGATGCACATGATATTCTCTTTGTTGACGTGGGTGACAGTTTCTTGATCGTGATCACTTTGTCATCAAGCCTTCCAGTTATAATGTGTTCACTTTTCTGTATCTATGTGATAAGCCAAAAAAGTGGAAGGAAAACAGCAGAGAAGAGGTAACAGAAGTGTTGACTAGTGTAAATGGGCACTTGTTTTAACGACAAAACATGTTACAAACATATATATAAATATATATATATATATTTGATGTATAAAACCTTAATGGCCAGAATGTAAAATTTTATGGAAATACTAAAAAGAAATCCTGTAAATGAACATAGATACATCTACAGGGATGGTAATCATCAATATCATAAAGACCCTGATTCTCCCAAAATTAATCTACAAAGTCAGTGTAATTTCAGTCAAAATTTCAACAGAATTTTTCATCAACCTTGATAAGCAGATTCTAAAATTCTTATGAAAACTGAAAATTGAATAATAGCTAAGGTGATGTTGAAAAAGAAAAAATAGCTGAAGGAGGCAACTGACAAGGAGGAGGAAAAAAGAAGGGCACAGAATAAGGAGTATGGATTGATATAGGGATATTTTATTTAATATAAATATATCATATATAAATAATTATAAATATTCACAGTAGTAATATTAATTAAAATAATATATTTTATTGAGGTATAGTTGATTTACCAAATTATATTAGTTTCAGGTGTACAACATAGCAATTCAACATTTTATAGATAATATTCCATTTAAAGTTATCATAAAATATTGTCTATATTCCTTGCACTGTAAAACATATCCTTGCAGCTTATTTATTTTATATATATTTTATATAGTAGTCTGTATTTTAATCTGGGTGATATAGGATACAGGAATAGAAAACAGTCCAAGGGAACAGGTTATAGAACAAAGAAAGAGACCCTTGCGTATATGAGAGCTTGGCACGTGACAAAGGTGACATTATAAAGACTTTGGTGATGGTGCCAAGACCGTTAATTGGCTGCCCCTATGGAAAAAGACAAAATTACTCTACCTCTATCTATATGTGAAAATAAATTTCAGATGGATAAAAGACATGTGAGAAGCAATCCTATAAAACTTTTAGAAGAAAATACAGGAAAATGAATAATTTTATTGTGAGATTAGGCAACAATTTCCCAAACAGTACAAAAGACACAGCAGTCATAAAGGAAAATATCATACAATTATTTCAAAACATATTAAATAACACACACAAACAAAAAACAAAAGAGAAAATTTTCCATAAAGGAAATTAAAGTAGCAGAAAAATGAAAAGACAAAGTCACAGACTCGGTGAAAATAATTTTAACCCTTGGACCAAACAAAGGACCAAGTATTCAGGATACAGAATGAACTTCTCCAAATCTATAAGAAAAAGAATATAACAGAAAGAGAAACAGCAAATAGAAAAATGGATAAAGCATATTAATTGGTGACTCACAGCAGAAGAAAATCAAATGGCTAATAAATTGTGAGGGAAAAAGCTCAACCTCACTAATAACTAGCAAAATGTATGTTAAAACAATAATGATATATCATTTCACTTTCAGACTGTTCATAAATAACTACACAGAGGAGACCTTCAAGATGGTGGAGGAGTGAGATGTGGAGATTGCCTTCCTCTCCACAAATACATAAGAAATACAGCTACATGTGGAACAACTCCTACAGAACACCTACTGAACGCTGGCAGAAGAACTCAGACATCCCCAAAGGCAAGAAACTCCCCACATACCTGGGTAGGGCAAAAGAAAACACAGAGACAAAAGAATAGGGATGGGACCTGCACCTCCAGGAGGGAGCCGTGAAGGAGGAAAAGTTTCCACACACTAGGAAGCCCCTTCACTGGCGGAGATGGGGGGTGGGGGGTGAGGAAGTTTTGGAGCCACGGAGGAGAGCGCAGCAACAGGGGTGCAGAGGGCAAAGTGGAGAGATTCCCACACAGAGGATCAGTGCCGACCAGCACTCACTCACCAGCCTGAGAGGCTTGTCTGCTCCCCTGCCGGGGCGGGTGAGAGCTGGAAGCTGAGGCTCCGGCTTCGGAGGTCAGATCCCAGGGAGAGGACTGGGGTTGGCTGTGTGAACACAGCCTGAAGGGGCTAGTGAGCCACAGCTAGCCAGGAGGGAGTCTGGGAAAAAGTCTGGAGCTGCCGAAGAGGCAAGAGACCATTGTTTCGGGGTGCACGAGGAGAGGGGATTCAGAGCACGGCCTAAACGAGCTCCAGAGATGGGCGTGAGCCATGACTACCAGCACGGACTACATGCAGAGGTGGGGCCAAATCCAAAGCTGAACCCCAAGAGCTGTGCAAACAAAAAAGAGAAAGGGAAAACTCTCCCAGCAGCCTCAGGAGCAACGGATTAAATCTCCACTATCAACTTGATGTACCCAGCATTGGAAGACCTGAATAGACAATGAATCATCCCAAATTCAGGCGGTGGACTTGGAAGCAAAGATATATTTTTTTTTTCTTTTTCTCTTTTTGTGAGTGTATGTATATGCGTCTTTGCGTGATTTTGTCTGTATAGCTTTGCTTTTACCATTTGTCCTAGGGTTCTATCTGTGTTTTTTTTTTTGGTTTTTTCTATTTTATTTTTTTAGTATAATTTTCAGCCCTTGTTATCATTGATGGATTTGTTTTTTGATTTGGTTGCTCTCATTTTTCTTTCCTTCTTTTTTTTTAATCACTTTTTAACTTTTTTATTTTTAATAATTACTTTTTATTTTAATAACTTTATTTTATTCTTTGTTTCTTTTTTTTGCCCTTTTCTTCCGAGCCATGTGCCTGACAGGGTCTTGTTGCTCCAGCCAAGTGTCAGGCCTGTGCCTCTGAGGTGGGAGAGCCAAGTTTAGGACATTGGTCAACCAGAGACCTCCCGGCTCCAAGTAATATCAAATGGCAAAAGCTCTCCCAGAGATCTCCATCTCAACACTAAGACACAGCTCTACTCAATGACCAGCAAGCTACAGTGCTGGACACTCTATGTCAAACAACTAGCAAGACAGGAACACAACCCCACACATTAGCAGAGAGGCTGCCTAAAATCATAATAAGCCCACAGACACCTCAAAACACACCACCAGACACGGTCCTGCCACCATAAAGAAAAGATTCAGCCTCATTCTCCAGAACACAGGCACTAGTCCCCTCCACCAGGAAGCCTACACAACCCACTGAAACAACTTTACCAACTGGGGGAAGACACTGAAAACAATGGGAACTATGAACATGCAGCCTGTGAAAAGGAGACCCCAAACACAGTAAGTTCAGGAAAATGAGAAGACAGAGAAACATACAGCAGATGAAGGAGCAAGGTAAAAACCCACCAGACCAAAAAAATGAAGAGGAAATAGGCAGTCTACCTGAAAAAGAATTCAGATAATGAGAGTAAAGATGATGCCACATCTGGGAAACAGAATGGAGAAAATACAAGAAATGTTTAACAAGGACCTAGAAGAACTAAAGAGCAAACAAACAATGATGAACACAATAAGTGAAATTAAAAATTCTCTAGAAGGAATCAATAGCAGAATAACTAAGACAGAAGAATGGATAAGTGCCCTGGAAGATAAGATAGTGGAAATAACTACCGCAGAGTAGAATAAAGAAAAAAGAATGAAAAGAATTGAGGACAGTCTCAGAGAGCTCTGGGACAACATTAAATGCACCAACATTAAAATTATCGGCGTCCCAGAAGAAGAAGAGAAAAAGAAAGGGACTGAGAAAATATTTGAAGAGATTGTAGTTGAAAACGTCCCAAATATGGGAAAGGAAATAGTTAATCAAGTCCAGAAAGCACAAAGAGTCCCATACAGGATAAATCCAAGGAGAAACATGCCAAGACACATATTAATCAAACTATCAAAAAATTAAATACGAAGAAAAAATGTTAAAAGCAGCAAGGGAAAAACAATAAATAACATACAAGGGAATCCCCATAGGTTTAACAGCTGATCTTTCAGCAGAAACTCTGCAAGCCAGAAGAGAGTGGCAGGACATATTTAAAGTGATGAAAGGGAAGAACCTACAACCACGATTACTCTACCCAGCAGGGATCTCATTCAGATTCAACTGAGAAATTAAAACTTTTACAGACAAGCGAAAGCTAAGAGAATTCAGCACCACCAAACCAGCTTTACAACAAATGCTAAAGGAAGTTCTCTAGGAAGGGAACACCAGAGAAGAAAAAGACTTACAATAACAAACCCAAAACAATTAAGAAAATGGTAATAGGAACATACATATTGATAAATACCTTAAATGTAAATGGACTAATTGCTCCAACCAAAAGACATAGACTGGCTGAACTGATAAAAAAAAAAAAAAACAAGAACCATACATATGCTGTCTATAAGAGACCCACTTCAGACCTAGGGACACATACAGACTGAAAGTGAGAGGATGGAAAAACATATTCCATGCACATGGAAATCAAAAGAAAGCTGGAGTAGCAATTCTCATATCAGACAACATAGACTTTAAAATAAAGACTATGACAAGAGACAAAGAATAACACTACATAATGATCAACAGATCAATCCAAGAAGAAGATATAACAATTGTAAATATTTATGCACCCAACATAGGAGCACCTCAATACATAGGGCAAATACTAACAGCCATAAAAGGGGAAATCAACAGTAACACATTCATAGTAGGGGACTTTAACACCCCACTTTCACCAATGGACAGATCATCCAAAATGAAAATAAATAAGGAAACACAAGCTTTAAATGATACATTAAACAAGATGGACTTAATTGATATTTATAGGACATTCCATCCAAAAACAACAGAATACACATTTTTCTCAAGTGCTCATGGAACATTCTCCAGGATAGATCATATCTTGGGTCACAAATCAAGCCTTGGTAAATTTAAGAAAAATGAAATTGTATCAAGTATCTTTTCTTACCACAACGCTATGAAACGAGATAACAATTACAGAAAAAAATCTGTAAAAAATACAAATACATGGAGGCTAAACAATACACTACTTAATAACCAAGAGATCACTGAAGGAATCAAAATGGAAATCAAAAAATACCTGAAAACAAATGACAATGATAACATGACGACCCAAAACTTATGGGATGCAGCAAGAGCAGTTCTAAGAGGGAAGTTTATAGCAATACAATCCTACTTCAAGAAACAAGAAACATCTCAAATAAACAACCTAACCTTACACCTAAAGCAATTAAAGAAAGAAGAAAAAACCCCCAAAGTTAGCAGAAGGAAAGAAATCATAAAGATCAGAGCAGAAATACATGAAAAAGAAATGCAGGAAACAACAGCAAAGATCAATAAAACTAAAAGCTGGTTTTTTGAGAAGATAAACAAAATTGATAAACCATTAGCTAGACTCCTCAAGAAAAAAAGGGAGAAGACTCAAATCAATAGAATTAGAAATGAAAAAGGAGCAGTAACAACTGACACTGCAGAAATGCAAAGGATCGTGAGAGATTACTACAGGCAACTATATGCCCAAAAAATGGATAACCTGGAAGAAATGGATGAATTCTTAGAAAAGCACAACCTTCTGATACTGAACCAGGAAGAAACAGAAAATATAAACGGACCAATCACAAGCACTGAAATTGAGACTGTGATTAAAAATCTTCCAACAAACAAAAGCCCAGGACCAGATGGCTTCACAGGCAAATTCTATCAAACATTTAGAGAAGAGCTAACACCTATCCTTCTCAAACTATTCCAAAATATAGCAGAGGGAGGAACACTCCCAAACTCATTCTACAAGGCCACCATCACCCTTATACCAAAACCAGACAAAGATGTCACAAAGAAAGAAAACTACAGGTCAACCTCACTGATGAACATAGATGCAAAAATCCTCAACAAAATACTAGGAAACAGAATGCAACAAAACAGTAAAATGATCATACACCATGATCAAGTGTGGTTTATCCCAGGAATGCAAGGATTCTTCAATATATACAAATCAATCACTGTGATACACCATATTAACAAACTGAATAATAAAAACCATATGATCACCTCAATAGGGGCAGAAAAAGCTTTCAACAAAATTCATTTATGATAAACACTTTCCAGAAAGTAGGCATGGAGGGAACTAACCTCAACATAATAAAGGCCATATATGACAAATCCACAGCCAACATCATTCTCAACGGTGAAAAACTGAAACCACTTCCACTAAGCTCAGGAACTAGACAAGGTTTTCCGCTCTCACCACTGTTATTCAACATAGGTTTGGAAGTTTTAGCCATAGCAGTCAAAGAAAAGAAATAAAAGGAATCCAAATTGGAAAAGAAGAAGTAAAGCTGTCACTGTTTGCAGACGACATGATACATACATAGAGAATCTTAAAGACGCTACCAGAAAACTACTAGAGCTAATCAATGAATTTAGTAAAGTAGCGGGATACAAAATTTAATGTACAGAAATCTGTTGCATTCCTAAACACTAGTGATGAAAAATCAGAAAGGGAATAAGGAAACACTCCCATTTACCACTACAACAAAAAGAATAAAATACCTAGGAATGAACCTACCTAAGGAGACTAAAGACCTGTATACAGAAATATATAAGATACTGATGAAAGAAAGTAAAAATGATACAAACAGATGGAGAGATATACCATGTTCCTGGATTGGAAGAATCAACATTGTGAAAATGACTATACTACCCAAAGCAATCTACCGATTGAATGCAATCCCTATCAAACTACCAATGGTATTTTCCACAGAACTAGAAAAACAAATTTCACAATTTGTATGGAAACACAAAAGACCCTGAATAGCCAAAGCAATCTTGAGAAAGAAAAATGGAGCTGGAGGAATGAGTCTCCTGGACTTCAGACTATACTTCAAAGCAACAGTAATCAAGACAGTATGGTACTGGCACAAAAACAGAAATATAGATCAATGGAACATGATGAAAGCCCAGAGATAAACCCACGCACATATGGTCACCTTAATTTCGATAAAGGAGGCAAGAATATACAATGGAGAAAAGACAGCGTCTTCAATAAGTGGTTCTGGGAAAACTGGAGAGCTACATGTAAAAGAATGAAATTAGAACACTCTCTAACACCGTACACAAAAATAAACTTATAATGGATTAAAGACCTAAATGTAAGGCCAGACACTGTAAAACTCTTAGAGGAAAACATAGGCAGAACACTCTATGACATTAATCCCAGCAAGATCCTTTTTGACCAACCTCCTAGAGAAATGGAAATAAAAACAAAAATAAACAAATGGGACCTAATGAAACTTCAAAGCTTTTGCGCAGCAAAGGAAACCATAAACAAGACAAAAAGACAACCCTTAGTATGGGAGAAAATATTTGCAAATGAAGCAACTGACACAGGATTAATCCCCAAAATATACAAGGAGCTCATGCGGCTCAATATCTGAAAAAACAACAACCCAATCCAAAAATGGGAAGAAGACCTAAATAGGCATTTGTCCAAAGAAGATATACAGATGGCCAAAAAGCACATGAAAAGCTGCTCAACATCACTAATCATTAGAGAAATGCTAATCAAAACTACAATCAGGTATCACCTCACACCAGTCAGAACGGCCATCATCAAAAAATCTACAAACAATAAATGCCAGAGAGGGTGTGGAGAAAAGGGAACCCTCCTACACTGTTGGTGGGAATGTAAAGTAGTACAGCCACTATGGAGAACAGTATGGAGGTTCGTTAAAAAACTAAAAATAGAGCTACCATATGACCCAGCAATCCCACTACTGGCCATATAGCCTGAGATAACCATAATTCAAGAAGAGTCATGTACCAAAATGTTCACTGCAGCTCTATTTACAATAGCCAGGATATGGAAGCAACCTAAGTGTCCATCAACAGATGAATGGATAAAGAAGATGTGGCACATATATACAATGGAATATTACTCAGCCATAAAAAGAAATGAAATTGAGTTATTTGTAGTGAGGTGGATGGACTTAGAGTCTGTCATACAGAGTGAAGTAAGTCAGAAGGAGAAAAACAAATACCGTATGCTAACACATATATATGGAATCTAAAAAAAAAAATTGTTATGAAGAACCTAGGGGCAGGACAGGAATAAAGACTCAGATGTAGAAAATGGACTTGAGGACACAGGGAGGGGGAAGGGTAAGCTGGGACGAAGTGAGAGAATGGCATGGGCATATAAACACTACCAAATGTAAAATAGATAGCTAGTGGGAAGCAGCCGCATAGCACAGGAAGATCAGTTCGGTGCTGTGTGACCACCTAGAGGGGTGGGATAGGGAGGGTTGGAGGGAGACGCAAGAGGGAGGAGATATGGGGATGTATGTACACATATAGCTGATCCACTTTGTTATACAGCAGAAACCAACACACCATTGTAAAGCAATTATACTCCAATAAAGATGTTAAAAAAAAAAAGGTAACTACGCGGATCACCAAGTATTGATGAGGATGCAGACCAGCAATTCTGATTCTCGATAGCTATCACAGAGAAACTTTCATGCAAGTGAAAGAACAGGGAGAAATTTACTGTGTCTCAGTAAAGGAAACAGATCTATAAACTCTGATTATCAGTGCAGTGGGATATATACTGTTATTAGAATAAATGAACAGAATCCACTTTTATCAACAAAGAGAAATCTCAAGAGCAACATTTTGATTGAAGAAGACAAGGTAGAAAAATGATCAAGTATGATACAATTTCTGTAAGATTATAAAATAGACTATGTGTTGTTTGTGGATATATCCATGTCAAGTAAATGCTGAAGTATATGGAATGACATTCAACAACTTGCAGTGATTGTTTCCTCTGAGATATTCAGGATGTTGAAGAGAGCAATCATGATTTAATTACGTCTTAACTGTTTAAGAAAGATACCTAAAGCAAATATGACACAAAGTTAACTTTTTGAAATATTAGTGATGGCTCCATAGGTCTGTTACATTATTTTCTGCCTGTTTTTATGTGTTTGAGATATTCATAATAAAATATTTAATTTAAAATATAGCACTATCTTGGGGGGAAAAAAAATCTCCTGCCATGAGTTAAAAATAGAAGAAAAATCTACAGCTGCAAGAGCTCTGGCCCATGAAAGAACACAAATATGAAATTGTAAATAGACTTTTGCATGTCAACCTGTACTAATCCTTCTTCATATTAGCTGCCCATATTAGCTATGACGAGTGATCTTCTGCCCGGGGGTATGATATATTGACAGATCTCTCCAAATTGATTTGCAAAGTTTGAATAGGTTCCTTTTTCTCCACGGAACAGACAGAGCCCTGTCATGTCATTCCATCAGGGGAAGTTATGGTCACCAGGAGATCTCAGCTGTCTTATGACCTCTACCTCTACAGCAATCTCTGGAATCAATCCATCCCTCCTAACTCCACTCTCTGCCTTGGTGTAAGCCACCACCATCTTCTGTCTGATTTACGACAAGTGGACTATAAGTTACCTCCCTGCCTTAATCCTCCATCTCTTCATGTCTCACACTGATATGTTATCAACCCTTTAAATCATTTGTGTAACGTCTATCTTACTTATAAATTCTACAAGGGCAGGGATTATGCCTGCTTTGCACACCACTGTAAGTCCCAGAGCTCAGCCCAGTGCCTGGTCTAAACAGAGGCTTCATATGTCTTTTCTTAATATGAATGAATTAGTGATTAGGGAATATTTTCCAAAGTACAAACATGAGCATATTTCCTTTCCAGTTAAAACTGTTCTATGGACCTAGAGATTATCATACTAAGTGAAGTAAGCCAGACGGAGAAATACAAATATTACATGATATCGCTTACATGTGGAATCTGGAAAAAAAAAAAAAAAGGATACAAATGAACTTATTTACAAAACAGAAATAGACCCACAGACATAGAAAACAAACTTACGGTTGCTAAAGCGGAAGGGGGGGTATAAATTAGAAGTTTGGGATTAACATACCCACTACTATAAATGAAATAGATGAGATAACCAACAAGGACTACCGTATAGCACAGAGAACTGTACTCAATATTTTGTAATAACCTATAAGGGAAAAGAATCTGAAAAAATATATATATTCATATATGCATAGATATGAATATATGTATGTATGTATAGCTGAATCAGTGTGCTATAAACCTGAAACTAACATGACATTGTAAATCAACTCTACTACAATAAAAAAAAATTAAAGAAAAAACAAAAACAACTGTTCTTTGACTACCTAGAGGGTAACACTGTAGCTCCTTAGCATGGCATTTGAGACCCTACATGATCTAGCCCCTGCTAACCTCTCCATCTCAATTCTTATACTCCTATTTTAGCTCTCTCAATCTCAAGCCATTAGTCATTCAACAAAGATGCCCTGCTCATGTCTGCTGCCTTGATACATGCTGTTAGCACTTCATAGAACACCACCATCTCCTTTTTCCTCAGCATGAATCTTAATTTTCCTTGCAGGTTAACTCCCCCATCAGCCTTCCAGGATTCTTCAAAGATTGGGTTGCCTACCTCTTCCCAGGGCTCCCTGTACTTACAGCCCCCTACATTTAAGGCTCCTTATGGTAGCAATTATCTCACTGCACTGAAATGACTTTATTGATTTCCTCACACAGATTTTAAGTTTTTGAGCATAGGTACTCTGTTTTGTTCAATATTGCGCCCCCTCATCTATGAGATATGTGAAATAAATATTTGTTTAATGAATGAATGAATTAAATCAAACAAATGGTAAACCAAGAGTGTATGAAAATCTCCATTGTACCTGTTCCATGTCTCAACCATCCTGTAATGACCCTCAAACATTGTTTTAATATCCTTCTTTGAAACCATCCATCACTGGTATTCAAGGGCCCGATGAAAAGGCCACACAGAGTTTAAGTTTGTTGGGGGAGAGAGATTCCGTCTTGGGGATCTGTTGAGCTATCAGAAACTACTCATCTGGGTGAAGCAAAAATAGGGGCACAGATAGAGCAATCAGGCTCAAGTTCAGAGACTTCTCTTGCTACCACCCACTCCACTATGATTCCTCACACTGAAGTTCTTTCATAGGACTGAAGTTGCAGATGCTCTTGGTTACAGTTGCTAGGCAGAGCCTTCTGGGATGGAACCACCTGCCCTAATTAATAGACAAATTTTTCTGAATGTGGGTCATTGGGTCCTGCCAACACCCACATCGCTGAGAATAGATTTTTCTCTGACTATGTGGTCCTTTTCAGAGCCAAACTATTCATTTTCCATGGCTTGTTAACTAGGTTCCCATCTGTCAGGGGCTTCCCTGTGGAGCTGATATATTTCATTCTGAAACCCCATGGAGATAAGAAATCTAGGAGAGATTCTTTTCAATATACACCTAACAGCTCTGCTTTTCCCTTTTTTCAGCGCATACAGAGCCAACTAGTGGTGGTTAGGCCATGTGATGAGTGCAAGCAAACTGACTTCTGGTTTTCTATACACTTATTCCTTGGGTGCATGAAGGCTCATTGTATTGATGTCCATATTTTATGGATTGGCTCCATGTATGGAAGAGTTGTATTTCCACAAGGATAAAGTGAAATCCCACATACACTTCAAGACTTGGTTCAGCTGTCACCTCCTTCAGGAGGCCTTTGCTGCTCCCCCTCAGGACTATCTCCTCTGTATACCTTCACTGCATTACCATGTTGAATTAGACCACTGTCTTTGCAAGTCTATCTCCCCATCTATATGACAGTTCTTCAAAGCCAAGACCCAAGTCTTGTGCACCTTTATAACCCAGACCCTAACTAACATGGGGTATATGCTTAATAAATGTTGACTGAACCTAAGTGTACCATGGACAGACAGCCAGGCATACCTGTGCTCTTGATTCTGAGAGATTTACGCAAATCTAACCCCAAATCTCATTTGCCAAGCATGTATTTAGCTTCTGGTAGTTCACTACTGCATGTGAAGGGCTTACTGGCTTGAAAGCATTATTTATGATAAGCTGTCTCCATTTCCTTACTCCCCATTCACTCCTCAACCCACCCCATCTGACTCTTGCTCCGATCACACTACTGAAACTAGTCCTAAGGTCACCAGTGGCATGCATGTTGCTAAATCTGATTAGTATTTCTCAGTTCTCAGCTTATTAGACCTGTCAGCAGCCATCAGCAACGCTGACCACAGTATCCTGAAACACTTTTCTCCTGCCTTAGTTGGTACAAAGGCCTCCTTGATTTCCTCCTACCTCTCTGGTTGCCCTTTCTCTATCTTCATTTGCAGACTCATTCTTTTCTACTTAACCATTAAATATTGGGCCCAATATGTCCCCAAGGCCTAGCCCCAGGCCTCTTCTCCACTCACTCTTAACCTTTTACTCTCTGATCTTCTAAGTGCCCATGAATTAAATTCCCATCAATTCACACATGACTTGCAAATGTACATCTCCTGTCCAGAGCTCTTCACTGAAATTTGGGTCCAACTTTCCAGCTACCTAACTGAAATTTCCATGTGAATGTGATAAAGGCACCACAAATATAGTGTATTAAAAAGTGAACTCATGATCTTTCCATCACTTCCACACTTGTTATTCTTAAAGGCTGCTCTATTTTTCCTTGAGCAACTCTCTAATTCAACCACTTTCCCAAGCCAGAAACTTAGGAGTGATTCTTAACAACTCTCTCCTTCTTAATTTCCATCCTTAGCTCATTAATACATTAACTGTATACCCTAAATATCTCTCTAATGTGTGTTATTTTCTCCAATGTGAGCTCCACTACTCAAATCCACGCTACTCACCTCTGTCATCTAGATTACTTAATTACCTGTTACTCTCACCATTGCTGGCCCTCTGACATATGCTCTCCACTGTGCAGCCAGCATGATCTCTTTGAAACACAAAACGGAGCATGCCTTTTGCTTAAACCCTTCAATAATTTCTCATTGCTGTTGGGAAAAAGGTTCATATCCTTACCCTGGCCTAGAGGAACATGCCCTATTTGTATTCCTTTAGGTTGCAAATGAGAACAGTCCAACTCAAACTAACTTAGACAAAACAAGAAAATGCAAGGCTCCTAAAATGGAAAACTTATGCATTTGATTGATTTCATTTATGACTATATCCCTAGACACAATCCCTAATAATATCATCTGGGTGTGTTTTACTTTTTTTTTTTTTTCCCCAAATCTTCTAATAATGCTTTCTTCTGTGGGGTTGCATTCTTAGGTTCTCCTTAAGGAATATCCCTGATACCCCAAGGGTTACCAGGCCCAGCTAATTAGATATACCTATAATCAGAAAGAACTTTCCCATGACAGCACCTGAACCATCCTAAGGATGGGTCTTACTGGCGCTGCTTAGGTGATATAGCTGTTCCCATAACAATCGTTGTGGCTGCAGACAGAGGCGGGAGATGCAGAGAGAAATAAGTAACAGGTCAAGGTTGGGTCAGTTGCCCAATCCTGGAAGTAGAAGGTAGTGTTCAGCCCCAACTAAATTTCAAGGACTAAGAATGGAGGAGTGATAGTTTCCCAAAGATGCTGGACAGACTGAAAAACCAAGGCCTCATGTGTTTCCCCAGCCTCATTTCTTACACTCTGAGACCCAGCGATGTTGGTCTTTTTTTTTTTTTTTTCAGATGTGTCACATCAAAGATATAAAGACTACCCCTCTCAGGCCCTGACCTCATCCCTGTCCATAGAAAGGTCCTTAGGACTTCCCAGAGCTCGTTCATGTAAACACCCGTTTCCTTTATGACTCTGCCTCATTACTGGTAACTCCTCCTTCCAGCAGCCTTGGGGAGCCATAAACTCTCTTACTAGGAAATGAAATGCAACTTCCAGCAGCTGAGAGAGGGAGAAGATCCTTTGCTTCGTGTACATTCTCAATTCGTTGAAGAAAAAAAATAAGGAAAATTACAAGCAACACTATTTGTGAAGGTTTTTTTTCATCCGTGACTGTCTGACAAGCACAGTACCACTTATGCAAGAGCAGTTTCTATTCACCAATCATGTTACCTCTTGTACTGGGTCAAATATTTTAGATGATCAAAATATTTGATGCATCGGTATACTATGCCAGGCATGGGAACTTGGAAGAAAGCTATTTGTTCCCCCTCTGCACCAGAAGAAATAGGGAAAGATAAGGAAAGATGTAAATCTCTGTAGAGAAGCTCTCCCTTGAAAAAGTTATCCAGTCATTCAAAGCTACTTCTTGCAGAAGGACAGTGCATAGCTGTTTAGCATATTGGAAAGATCATGCATTTGATTCCTAATTCTCTCCACTTACTACTTTATGTTGCTTAACCACTTGGAACCCTTTCTCCTATGTTTAAAATACAAGTAATAACACCTGTATTGCAAGGCCATTGAAAGGATTAGGGATAATGGACTTAAAGTACTTAGCTCTATCTATACTAATCATGGTAGCACTTCCTGCTATAATAGATCAATGCTGAAATCCCAGTAGCTTAATACCATAAAAACTTAGTTTTTGCCAAAGTAAATTCCAGCACAATGTGTTTCATGCAGTGATTCAGGGTCCAGCCCCCTTCTATCTTGTGAGGCCTCCATCCTCAGAGCCTTAAAGTCCTTTGCTTTCAACCAGTGGATCGGAAAAGAGAGTGAGGGCCACACATGTGAGTCTTTATGAGTAGAGCCTGGAGGTGGACACCTCCCTCCTCACGCCTGCACCCAGTCAGATGGCTACATCTTCCTGAGAGTGGAGGTGAGATAGGTAATCTAGTTGTGTGCCCAAGATGAACAGAAACAGATATGAGAAGAGCTGGCCAGTCTGCCCCCTTGTCCCTGACACAGACAGGATGTCTGAACATGGTAGGTATGTTATGGCTCTGTGCAAACATACACTGACAGTGAATCTGAGACCACGTCCTTTCAAAAATTTCAAGAGAGAACAGATATCTCCCCTTACTCTGACTACTTCTAATGTCCTACCATAAGGGGGTCCCCAGTATCCTTGGGGATCGGGAAGTTCTGTGGTGGGAAAACTGTGCCATATACCCCAGCCTTTGAGAGAACCTACTCCTATAATGCCCATCACATCTACTTGAAAAACCCCTAGTTATCTTTACAATTCACCTCAAAACACAGTTCTTCAGTCAAGGCTTCTCTGGCCATCCTTCAGGGAGTTATTAACCCCCTAAATGTGCAGTCATAGTGTCTTTCTTACTTCTGATGCAGCGCTGTTACCCTATTATAAGGCTTCTAAATCTCAGCCCTACTGATATTTTGGATGGGGTAATTGTTTGTTGTGGAAGATAGGCTTATGAACTTCAGAATGTTTAGCAGCATCTCTGCTCTCTGTCCAGTAGATGCTGGTACTAATTCCACCTTCCCTCAGTCTTGACAATCACAGGTGTGTCCAGACATTGCCAAATGTCTCCTGAGGAGGCAAAATCAACCCTGTGTAAGAATCACTGCCTTATTATAATTATCTCACCAATCTAGACAGACCATGTCTGACCACCTGTCCAGACTGGCCTGTGTCCCAAATCAAGTCTCTCTACCACACTGTACTATTAGATTTCCTTCACAGAAGTTATCACCAGATAAAAATTAGCTGTTTAGTGCTTACTCAGGCCCTGGAATGTAAGCCCCATAGGTCAGGGGCCTCTTCTATGCTATATCCCAAGGTCTTAAAGGAATCTCTCATGTATAATAAGTGCTCTTTTAAAAAGCTGTTGGGTGAGTGAATAGCTGGAGAGATTAAACATTGAAAACATGGTGCTATGTCAGACATTGTGAAGAGTATGGGACTGTAACCTACTTGCCGGATAACGTGAGACCTCCAGGTCAGAGATAAAGACAGCTTATTACTCACAGCAAAAGCAGCTGCCAGAGCAATATGTTACATCAATTCCCAGTGTCCAATCCCCAGATCCAGTGAGGGCTTGATGGCTCCTGCACATGCAGTGGGTATATTACAGGCGAGGGCCCTGAATGCAGAGCTGCTGGTGGGTTGTCTGCCCTCCCCTCCAGAGAGAGAGATGGAGGTTGGAGTTGAGGGCAGAGGAAATAAATTCTATTTTCACTCTAGAATATAAGCAAATATTCTCTGGTGAGGGGAAGGAGAGGTCTGTACCTTTACACCCCTTGGTTTGAGTTCTGCAAAATCTCACATTTGAATAGAATACAAGTTTGCCTGATTTATCACCTTTAGCATCTTATGCCATCAGAGAGACAGTGGCATGTTTTTCAGAATACTACTAGTAAGAACACCAAGAAGAGGAAATAGCACTAGGTCGTGACATCAGAAAATCTGACTTTAAAACCACTGTTCTTACTCTGATGGACTGTGTGATCTCAGGAAAAACCTCAGTTTTCTCAACTCTAAAATGGAAATGTTAATAAATTCAAGACAAGTTGAGAGCTGTTAAGTCAAATGAGTTAACAAAAAACGGTTTGAAGCTCAACAAATGCTATATTGTTTTCTTCAGTTCAAGATAGGGATTCTGTGTCTGTTTGCCTCTGGAATATTTGCTACCCTCTGAACCTCAGACCATGCTTTTGGAAACAAGTCTCCACTGCATTTATTATTAGGGAATCTAATAATAACAAAAAGCATGTTAAAGTTCTTATAGTAAGAGGAATACAAACAAGTAAGGGGTGGGAGTGGGTGGAAGCTATCTTTCCCTAGCTTAGCTTTACCTATTTTAGAATAATTTATAATCTAACAAGACACAGGCTGAGTAGTCTATGTCTCTGCTTTCTGCTTTCACAGATGCATCACCAGAACGCCTGCCTTGCTGCTACACTTGATGACCAAAGGTTAATCTGGGGGTATCTATTTCCCTAGATTTTCAAGACTCACCTCTTCACAGTCAATCACTCTTTAAAATATATTTAACAATCGGGGGCTTCCCTGGTGGCGCAGTGGTTGAGAGTCTGCCTGCCGATGCAGGGGACACGGGTTCGTGCCCCGGTCTGGGGAGATCCCACATGCTGCGAAGCGGCTGGGCCCATGAGCCATGGCCGCTGAGCCTGCGCGTCCGGAGCCTGTGCTCCGCAATGGGAGAGGCCATAACAGTGAGAGGCCCGCGTAATGCAAAAAAAAAAAAATATATTTAACAATCGGAACTTCACCTATTGCTAGTTATGTTTTAAAAAGATTGATACTTCTTTAAAAAATAGTTCAAGGGAAGTAAACACTAGATGAAACTGGATACTTCGCCATTAATTCTTAAACAAAATTACTATTTAATACAATGTAAATTTCCTACTTAAATTTTAATACAGCACTATTTACTAATTTACCCCAAATAATTATGTCAGGGCTATCGTTTCTTCCTCTTCTCCATCCAGATTTTAAAAGGGGGCTCTGTAGTTTGCCAGTAGCTTCTCAGAGCGGAGTTGTGTGTGTGTGTGTGTGTGTGTGTGTGGATGTGTGTGTGTGTTGAGATTCTTTTGCCAAGATTTTTCTTAAAAAAAGATTATTTTTTAAAAAAAATTCTTATCACCTCTGATCATTTGATTTCTTGGCTTCACTAAATAAAAGCCTTCCTGATTCTCATTGCCCTGTCTCTCCCATTATAGACAGCAGCAGAAATAAGAACTTGATTAGGCCCAGCTGACTGAGAGATCTTGGAGGGTAAGGATTGTGTCTATTTGACTTTATATCCCTAGTACATGAGCAGCATCCAGTGTAGAGTTAGCACTCAATAGATATTTGACAAATGGATGGAAGGATGAATAAGGGAATCTCCACACTGAAATATAAATCACTATGGCTTGTTCTTCTATATTAGAAACATTTTTATATGACCATCTATCTTTTCATATAAATTTTGTATCTCTTATAATTGACGGGTCTAGATTAAAATAAAAAGGTTAAATGAAATAATTTCATTACCAATGAATTTAATGACACCAATTACTAACTTGTCTAGGACACAGAGTCAGAAGTACAAAATCACCAGGTTAGGTTATATCACCTTTGTCAAAAGACCATGTGTGGTCTAAAGAAAACACATTCTAAATAACATGTAAACAATCAAACAAGCAAGAATAGCCAAAGGGCTTTGTAAATGAAAACATAAAATGGTTTTACTAAAGGAGGTGGTATAGCATGGGAGTAAGGGCATGGTTTCTGGAGCCCGACCGCCTGGGTTTGACACCCGGCTACACTCATTGGCTAGCCACGGGATCTGAGGAAAATGATTTAATCTCTCTGGGCTTTATCTGGTAAATGAGAGAAGAACTGCAACCTATTTCATTGGGTTGTAGTGAGAGTACAGTGAGCGAATGCACATGGACTTTAGAACAATGACTGGCACATAGAAAGGATCCAGTAAGTGTTGGCTGTTGTTGTTATCATCATTATTACCATTATGAGACATTTCAACAAACCTGGGTGTTAAAGAGCTAAAGTACTTTAAAGCAAGCAATTTCTCACTAAACTAGGTTCTACTCTTCCTTTCTTACAAACAGCCTGAAGACTCTATCTAGTTCAGTCTACTGAAAACACCAAGAAGCCAGAGGGTCACATGAGATCCCTATAATTCTGGTTAATTTTATTTACCTTTTATCGCTCCCTTGGCTATAAAGTATCTCCCAGCCACAGATATATTTTTGTCTTCAGACTCATCTTCCCATAGGGCAGCATCTACACTGCTATGAGAGGGATTTTATTTTTAAAACAGAAGTCTAGTCATTACCACCTCAAAACACTTCAACATCATGTCATGACTATAGTCTGTACTTAGAATTTCTGTTTTCTACCATACCTCAGCCCCTGACAGCTCCAGGGATTTGAAAGTACTGCTGCTACTATGTGGAATATGCTCCATGTGGATTAATTTTGTATGTTAACTTGACTCAGCTAAGTGATCCCCAGGTAGCTGGTAAAACATTATATCTGGGTATGTCTATGAGGGTCTTTCCATAAGAACTTAGCATTTGAATGGGCAGACCAAGTAAATATCAACCTCACCAGTGCAAGTGGGCATCACCCAATCCTTTGAGGGTTGGAGGAACAAAAAAAAAAATATGGAGGAAGGGAGAACTTGCTCTTTTTGCTTGAGCTGGGACATCATCTTTTCCTGCCCTCAGGCATCAGCACTCCTGATTCTCAGGCCCTTGGACTCAGACTGAATTATACCATCAGCTTTCCTGGGTCTCCAGCTTGCAGATGGCAGGATTTCTTGGCCTCCATAACAGCATGAGCCAATTCCTATGGTAAATCTCTTTTCATGTATATCTCTATATATACTATTGATTCAGATTTCGGGAGAACCCTAACTGACACACTCCCTCATCTTTCCTATTTAGCCAATAAAATAGAAGGTGCTACATTCTCCAGAAAGCTTCCTCTGATCCACCAGGTGTAACCTGGGTGCCCTTCCTGCCCCACTCTAGGACACCAAGTGTCTTCAACGACAGAACTTACTGAGTTGGGATCACAGCTGTCTGTCACCTGCTTCTCTTTCTCACTAGACTGTGAGGGCCCAGATGAAAGTATCTGGGTTGGCTGTGCCTCGTCACAATGTACGGTACTTACTAGGAACACGAAAATTATTTGTTCAAAAAACAGTGATTTGGGCTTCCCTGGTGGCACAGTGGTTGAGAGTCCGCCTGCCGATGCAGGGGACACAGGTTCGTGCGCCGGTCTGGGAAGATCCCACATGCCGCGGAGCGGCTGGGCCCGTGAGCCATGGCCGCTGAGCCTGCGCGTCCGGAGCCTGTGCTCCGCAACAGGAGAGGCCACAACAGTGAGGGGCCCGCGTACCGAAAAAAAAAAATAAATAAATAAAACAAAAAAAACCCAGTGATTTATTGTAAGGACAATAAGGCAAGGGAACCGGAAACAGATAATCCCAACTATTAGGAAAACAACACAAGTCAGGTGCTTTATATCATTTTCAAATATGAAAAAACCACACATGCCATCCTAATGTGGGCCTGCATCATGGTATGGGGTAGAACAGATTCAAATCCATTCCCCTCATAAGATACAGCCTGTGGGTCTTGCCAAGTTTTTTATCCTTACAGTTTCTCCTAAGAACACAATCCCACCATCTTCCCATCTTCCCACCTGTAATGGTAACACATCTCTTGGGGAATCAAAGGCATCATAGAGGAACGGATTACAGGGGTTCTGTGCTCTTTATTATTGTCTAGAAATAGGTTCATCAGAGTGGAGATTGATTAATCAGGTTTTTTCTGTATAATCTACATCTACACAGCTCAAAGGTGGCCCAAATTAACATCAAAAAGAAACTTTAATGTTCACCTGCGAGATCTTAAAAAAACTTCATGGTCAAAATGGGTGAGACATTTCATCTCTTAATGACCTCAGCAACTGAGGCAAGGTGACCTTAATAAAACTATGTTAGAAAATGAAGTATTTGTAGAGTAGATTATCAAATCTATAACACTATTATCAGCATCCTTGCTGATTATAAACAATGTGTTTATTTTTATTTTTTAATTTTTTATCCTAAAAGGTAACTTAAATATACATAAGACTATGGAGGATTTATAACAGGCATCCATGTACTCATTTTATAGATTTAACCCATGTTAACATTTTATGTATTTGTCTCAGATCCTTCTTAAACACACACACACACACACACACACAATGAGCATTAGATACACTCTAATGGATGGAGTTAAATACTTCATCCAATGCTCACATTCTATCCCTATGTTACCCCTCTGGTAACCCCATATGACAACAGCATGTCTCTTACCTTGTCAATGTTTTTAAACTTTTACTACATGTGACTGCATCCGCATACAGCTCAGATTTTATCATCCTCTACTTACCTGTACAGTTGCCTATACTATCTTGCTTCTTTCTGCCTTTATCTCCCTCCATTGCAATCCTTGGTTTGTTTCTGTAAGTAAGTCTACTGCAAAGCTCAGTAATCCCAAGCAGTGGCAGCTGGAATAATTTCTAATTCAACCCACTTTCTTGCTCCTCAGAGAGACCATACAAGCTTGTCAACTTCTCTTTTTCCCCTCTGCCTTTCCCCATCAAACAAGCTCTTTCACATGCACTCACATCCATCCCCCCAACCTTTCTGTCTGCTCATTTCCTACCCATGGAAGATATCTATCCTTCATTTCATTTTTGATCCATCTCCTGACAAATGACAATAATCCTGGTCAATATAGGCGAGAGTCCTATTAGGCGTTTACCTCCATCAACAAAAAAGGAACATTATAGCCTTAGAAGTAACATAATGCAAAGAAGCAGGGACCATAATCTCTAAAGTCCTATAGACCTCCTAGGAACTGATCTTAGAATTCCATTTCATCTATTTCCCCATCCTCTTTAAATATACATTTTTTCAATAAAATAAGCATTTTTTTTTGTCTCTGATTCATTGAGTACAAATTATTAGCAATACTTCCTGCTTTTATTTATTAAGGAGAAAAAAATTCTCAGCCACTTTGGAAGTTAAATAGTTCTTTAGTGACATATTCTGAGAATCTGCAAGTAATCTAGAACATTTTTCTTATGGGAAAATATTTGGGAGATTGCCTGAGTAAGCCACCAACTAATTGTCCAAACACATAAAACACAAATCTCACAGTCACAGGGAGATCAGCTCGGTGCTTTGTGACCACCTAGAGGGGTGGGATAGGGAGGGCGGGAGGGAGATGCAAGACGGAGGAGATACGGAGGAGATATATATATGTATAGTCGATTCACTTTGTTATACAGCAGAAACTAACACACCATTGTAAAGCAATTTTACTCCAATAAAGATGGTAAAAAAAAACTATCTGGAGTTATTATTACAGTTGTTGCTGTTGTTATTATCAATGGCATGCAGGCAAGGGGATATAAGGCAGGACAAAAATGCATCCACACTAATGCAGATTCGAACATGGTGTGATCAGTTCTTACTCCCATCTTCTGCTACTCAGTAACCTAGCTTGTCATTTACACACCATTATGCAACGTTCGATTCTATGCAATTAGATATTGGACTTAATTTTTAGCACTGTGGTATTTTTTATTGCGCTGTTTCTGTCTCTACCCATTCTAACCGAAATAACCTTTACCCTCTTCACGTCTGCATCTGACCTGGATGCAGTCTCTTTAAAACATGCTCAACTCTGCCATAAATATTCAACAAGAAGGAACACCAAAGAAATGGGGAAGTTAATACATTTTTTTTGAGTCAGAATCACAGAATTCCAAAGCTACAGTAAAACTCTGGTCTCACAGCTGAAGAACCAAACTTAGCTTCTCTAATGTCACAGGGCTCGGGAAAGATAGTACTGAGACTAGAACACAGGATTCCTGACTCCCATTTCTATGCCTTCTCAATGGACTTTGTTTTCTCATAGAGTTGTTCAGGGCCCTCCAGTTATGGTTTCCTCTCTCAGAGTTTTATGATAACCAGTAATGATTCCTGAACCAGATGGATATCTCCAGGATTAACTTTTTACCCTCCCCTAAGCTTTCTAAAATCTCTCCTACCCCCAGAGACTGCTGGGATAATCAAATCACTCTTTGCTGTCTCACACCTGGATTTATTTTCTTAGGGCACTCAACTTTCCATATGCAGACAATCACGGCATTTGTGATCTCAGATGGACCTGCATCAGATCAGCCTCTTCCACCACCAACTGAATGGAAGCAGAGCTCCCCCAGAGTTGATGAACCTGCAGCCATAGCACTCCTCTTCTGCAACCCTATACCTAAATTTGTAGTAATTTTTTTCCAAAAGCGTTCTGCAAATAGTATTATTTTCAGGCCCCAAAGAACTTGGACCTTCCCTAAGCTTCATGAACTTAGGAAAATCATTATTACTAACATCAGGTTTTTCACCAACAAAATTAGGATGATAATCTTTACTTTGTAGTGCAGTTGTGCAATTCGACTCTTTTGGTGTATGTTGGGTTACTTATTCCAGGGTCTGACATGTAGTAAGTCCTCAATGAACATGTTCTGATTACTACTGAACTTTTAGTGTCACCTGGAAGACTAAATTGTAGCTGAGAGCTTCTGAGATCCATGATCAAAATTAATTAGGCAAACAATCAGAAGTACAGACCTGGGGTACTTGTCTCAGAAAAAAGCTCCTAAAATCACTTTGTGTACATGTCGTAGCATCAAAAAGTGCATTCCAGGAACATGCAGTATTCAAGGCTAGAATACCGTTTCCTCTTGAAAATTCCTGAACAGCACTGTGTGTCTATGCATCACTACTGGGTCATTCCTTTGAGGGCATTTACCAGTCCTTCAGTCGATGAGGCAGTTCAGTTTTACTATACTTCCCACATCACTCATTTGAAGACTCTACAGCATCTTCTGTTGGAAGTCTGTGGCTTCCTCTCTCTAGGATAGGGGAAGCAAATTTGGGGAGATCCGATTAATTTCCCAAGCTGTCACTCCTCCACTACCCATTCAAACTCTTCATTTTCTTTGTCCATCATGAGGTTATGGTAATGGAGAAAAGACAGAGCTGTCTTACACATCGCTAAAGGAAAGGCACCTAGGTTATTTATTTGTACAGAGGGAAGAGGAGAACAGGAGGCCAAGTCTTCTTTAGCTCCCGCGGCAGCATCTGGCTGGCCGAGGTATCAATCATTTTGCTCTTATGTCGGCCCATTTACATTCACGGGAGCAGGAGGCAAGCAGCAGAAACATCTCTCAGTTGCGTGTTTCCATAAGGGCCCCCCATCCTTCACCCCTTCTGTGGTTTTTCTCCGCATTTAGAAAGTCACTGAGAAATGTTAATGGTCTGGGGGAAAACTAGCGATTGGGGAATGACGAATGGGCAAGTAGCAGAATGAGGGTGTGCAGCTAATGATTTCCTACAAGTGATGATTAAACATCTTTCCTCCATCTCTCAGCACCTAATTCTCCCCAAGGCTGATTTATGAAAGACACCCTAATGTACAGTTCCTGCAGTTTTATTAGCAGGAACGATTTAGCCATGAGAGGTAGTCTGCCCCTGCTTCTCATTTTCTTCCAGCCCAAGAAGAAAGAAATGATAAAATGCGAAGAACAACCAGGACCTCATTCTCTTAATACTAAAAAGACAAAATAGCATAATACAAAGACCACTAAAGAGGTAAGTAATCATCAGCGGGACAAAGTTTATGATGGCAAAGTCATTACTCCATAGAAGTCATTACCTTGTCCCAGACACAGGGAAGGTTCCCACAGTTCCTATAAATGGAAACCTGCTGCTGCTATTTGAGACAGTCTAAAAATAACTGCACACCTCGTTTTTCCAAATGTCAGAGTACCTGCCTTTACTCCTTTAGGAAAAGTTATAAGGTTACCATAAGAACCCAGACATAACGTGGGAATGCTTGTGACTTTAAAAAGTGATGAAAAAAATATTACCACGGTGGGCAAAGAGAAATTAGAATCATGTAAAGATCATCAAAAAGAATGTGGAGTGATCAAGATCTTTCCTTCCCTAAAAGAATATACTTGCTTGTTTTCTGTCAAAGATTTTAACATCTTTCAAGATTCTATATTGATATTTTCAATGAATGTCTAGATATCATCTAAAAATCAAGACTTTCTAATGGGAGTGTTGCAAAAGGAGCTGGGGTCTGTGATTTTCGGAAGAAAGCCAAAGCATGTCAATTAATATTTATTAATTCCTTAATAATTTAATAATATGTATTAACCCCTTATTTATATAAGAGCTAACATTCACTGGACCCTTACTTGATGCCCGGTACTATGCTATGCAGTTTGCAAAGATTATTTTGTTTTATTCTTATCAATCTTAGGTGGAAGTTGCTATTATTTTTTTCTATTCCTCAAGTAAGGAAACAGAGGGAAACTACATAATTTACACAAGGTCACATATTACTATGCAGTATTTGATCTGAAGAGGTCTGATGCTAGAACCTGGGCTTATAGCCACTAAAGTAAACTAATTCTTCACATGCTTTCTCCTGTAACATTCACTTTCCACTGGCCAACTAACTTTAATAAACACAAATTAATCCCATAGTATCCGGGAATTCTGAACTAAACGTAAATCCTGCAATATTTTGGATTAAGTACAGGGTTCTGGACTAATCTGAATAAGAACAGAGTTCCACATGAAGATACAATTTAAAACTCCTTCAATTCACATGAATCTATATCAAACCTGATCATACTCTCTAGCCTCATGCAGTATTAGTTTAAATTCTAACAAAAGTGGATCCTTGACACCAGAATCAGAATAATTTAAAAGGCAATTAAATCACCCATAATATAATCCAGAGCACTCATTCCAACTTTCAACAGGTACCATGGAGCACCCAAGTGCCAGTTACTGAGATTATAATGGTGTGCAAAAGCAGATTTGATCTCCATCATGAGGTTTATAATCCATTGAATGAGACAGACAAGAATCAATCACAATGCTAAATGCAAATAACTACGACCACTGTTACAAAGGAATGATACATGGTACTCTGGAAGCACATAGTAGCTGCAGCTATTCTAGGGGCTAGGAAGTGCTTCCTTGAGGAAGTGGTCATTGATTGAGATAAAAAGAATGAGTAGATGTTAATTAGAGGGCGGTAAGAGGTGTCTGGGCAAAGAGAGACTATACAAAAACCTTTAAACAGGAGGGAGCTTGGAGTGTTTGAGAAACAAAAGGAAACCAAGGAAACCAGTAGGAATGGAGCACAAGAAACAAAGGGTCTTAGGATACCAAATGA
>NW_020175833.1:2804-74163 GCF_003031525.2 Neophocaena asiaeorientalis asiaeorientalis | reverse complement strand
TTCAGTAGTTGTGGCTCGCAGGTTCTACAGCACAGGCTCAGTAGTTACAGCACACAGGCTTAGTTGCTTTGCAGCACGTGGGATCTTCCCAGACCAGGGATCGAACCCGTGTCCCCTGCACTGGCAGGCGGATTCTTAACCACTGTGCCACCAGGGAAGCCCATAGTTTTTGGCTTTAATCATAAGAACACCTGGAAGCCATGTGGATACTAACTCAGAGTCCAAATAAATACAGGGATAGCACTTTAGAAGCCCTGTTGGTTGCTTGTCTTAAGATCTCCCTTTGTTTTAAGTAAAGAGGAAGAATGCTAATCCCTGCATCAGAGATGGGGCTCTGAAAGCCTCCACAAAGTAGAATGAAATGCCCAGAATCACTCATCTTACATTTCAAGATCAGAATCAGGAAGAGAATCTGGGTTTCCGAAATTCAGATCTGCATTTATTACCTGCTACACTATAGTAAAAGAGCAAAGAGCCATCGGCAGCAGACGCACTCATGGTTCAAGACTAGAAACTACAAATGAGCTTAGAGAGGCATAATGGACCAGATAAGAAGACTGGAGGGAGAAAAGAAAAATGGAAAGCCTGAGGGACTAGAAGGACATAGCCAAGACAACTTCTGAGAATGGAGATAATGACCCAAAAAGGTGTGGAGAGACAAGACCATTTGTCACTGAAACCAAACACATCCATTTTCTTTTCTGTTTTCCAAGGGTATTCCAGAGCTATGTGAACACTTAACCCCACTGAGCCTTGGTTTCTCCTCTGTAAAATCAGAGTGGATAAATCCTTCCCAACAGTGTCATTGAGGGGATCAAAAGAAATGGCCATGGAAAGCACTTTTCACTTTAGCAGTTGCTCAGTAAAAGTTAGGTCACTCTTCTAGTTCATAGCAGGGCATTCAAGCTGATAGCTAAGGAAGTAATCCATTCCCTTATCTGTGAGGAGGAGAACACAAATACTACCCACTCATCTCACCTGTAGTCCTGCTATGAGATTAAAATGAGAGAATGTGGAGGACCTCTGGTTGCTTAGCTTCAGCAGGAACAGCAGCAACAAGCTTTACAAGAAATCTGCAAAGAGGACCTTGCTTTCTCTACGCAGCTTCAGGAGGCAGCATCTAAGGTTAACCGTGAATACATTTGCCTAGACCTCCAGAGAGGATATGAATTTATAAATGCCGGGCAAATCTTATGCTGTTAATAGTTATCAATAAATTCTCTGCCTAATGAACAAGATTCCAAACCCAAGCTAAGGCACAGCACTCTGGAAGCTGCTGTTGCATAATTACTTCCAAGTGGAATGAGCGGAGGACAGGAAGCAAAAAGACATGCTAACTGGATTCAACTTTGGTCAACTCACCTTGGACCAAACTACAGACAGAGGGAGTATCTGAATTGCTGATGTTCTTGTTTTTAAAACCCTCAAGTGACTTCCAAGTATGCTCCTGATAAAGCCTAAACTCATCATTTAGAAGACTGGCTCAGCCTACTTGCCCAGCGTCAACAACTCCCTTACCTTATTCTGTCTGCTCTCCAAGTTCCAGCCATATGGAACAGCTCTTCCTGAAGACCCTTGGATCAGTCAGCTCCAGGTGTTCACATGTGACGCTCCCTCTGCCTCTTACCAGGCTCTTCCACATGAGGTACCACCCTGTGCCCCCCCTCCCTCTCTCACTTCTGAACTTCTCATCCTCACATCTTCATTTGGGAAGTACTTCAGGGAAGCCTTCCCTGACCACCGTAATCCAGGTCAAATCCTTTCCATACCTTCCCATAGAATCCCGCACTTGCTTTCTTAAAACTCTCATAACATGGAACTGCAGGGTCTCTGCCTAGTTTACATCTGTCACTGGACAAGAGCCTAGAAGGGCAGGGGGCTTTATCTATCTATATCCATCTTACCACATCCCCTGGGCTCACACAAAGGGGTGCATACACATACGTGGGTGCATAAATGGACTCTAGAAAAGGGACTGGAAGATTTCAGAGCAAACCTTACCTGAAGCCTGGGAATTTTGTGAGAAAATGGCTATGTAGTCTTGTTTTGTATGTGTGTGTGCGTTTTTTAAATGGGGAACTAATGGAATTTTGTGAGGGACACATCCCTTTGTGGGGGCCTTTTTTCTGCATATTTCAGGGCATTTGTCATTCCTAGACCCTGGCATTAAAAGCTAATATTATCCATTCCACCCTCTAGTGTTCATGAAAACCTACAACTGACCCTACCACCATCACGATGTGTCCAGATGCTCTTGGGGGATGTGCTGCTCCCAATGAGGAACAAGAGCAAACATCCAAGGCATCTGGACTCAAGGTTAAATGGCATGGGAAAATCCCAGCCACCATCTTTCATTGTCATTTTAATGGTATCTTGGTGTAGGGGCCATCTCTCAGGAAACAAGTCCATGTGTGTCAGGACTGGCTGACTGTCCTGGTAGGTCCTTTTCCCTCTTGCTGCCTCTCTCCTCCTTAGTCGGGACAAAGCAAGAAGTTCCATGCTGGAGAGAAGTCAATTAACAGTGAAAAGCCAGCATGTACAACATGGAGTCAAGCAGTAGCTGGGAGCAGATGAGAGATAAAAAGCTAAAATCAAGAACACAGTATCCACCTTCAACAGGTGGGAAAGCACGTAAAGAAACAGAGGCATAAGAGAAGTCGACATGAACACAAAAGTAAGGGGCAAGTAAGCATATCTGTATACAGAGGGGAGGACAGTCAATCAGGGAAGAGCACCCAGAAGAAGGGAATTGGCGGGACAGTCTGAAACAAATGATACTTTACCACTGAAAAAAAGAAAAGATCTTTAAGAAATGGCATTGGTGCCCATTGCCCCTTGAAGAAGGCCGTCAACCGTATTTGTTCCAGGATTGTGATCTTTTCTGGGTCATTTTCCTGTATTTTTTGCTCACTCTAAACCCAAAAGTAGAGGCCTGTTTTCTCAGGGACTCTCAATGCTACCAGTTTCTCTGCTCCTCAGCTATAATGATAACCCAGACTTGAAATGAAACATAGGATAGAATTTTCTGTACTTCTTACTTTACGGTGTAATGAACGTTTTCATTCTGTTTTGAAGGGGCAGGAAGAACCGGCTTCTTCTATATTTCCTAGAGAGACAGCCAAAGCTGCCTTTAGCCAAACCTAAAGCCCTAGGTCATCCACCCTCACTTTTATTTGCCTTCCTTTATCTTTTTCCTTCCTTTCCTTTTTCACTTTTGTCTTTTCCTTATAGCAGACACCAGTATAAAAGTCCATCAATACATAAATATTTTCTCCATCTGTTGTCTCTTCCTGAGACAAATATATGGACCATGAAATTTCTCATGCCATCATTTGGCAGTAAAAGTTTTCTGATAAATCTCAAACTTAGTGTCATATGTCTTCTTCTTCTCTTTGGCCAGGTAGGCTCCAAATGACCCACAGAGAAGAAAATACAATCAAAAGGTTAAGTGAGAGAAAAAAAAAGATCTAAGAGAGAACAGAGAGGAGAAGAGGAATGGGGGAGAGCCACCATTGCCAGGTAAAAAGAGGAAGAGTTTGGGTTTTTCTCTGGAGCTTGGCAAAGCAGACAAACTGAAAGGTCAGCGCTGCTGGAAGGCTAAAAGGATGGGAACAAAGAAACCACTTTATGCAGAGATATTAGTGCTATCAGCAGCAATAAAACTGCATAGCCACAATCGAACATCAGAATGTAAGATGACACTGGGGAGAGGCCCGGCTAATGCTTTCAGGATGCACGGGGCACTCATCCAGTTGAGAGGGGTGTGGACATCAAAGCCTTGCAGGAAGCTTGAGGAGGAGCCCTTTGGACCCAAGGACAGACACAACAGAGTTGATATGTGTGCCCTCTTCATACCACTCCCCACACAGATCCCTCAATCCTTGAACCACTACAGAGTAAAGAGAAAACCCAGACCTCAGCACACACGTGGAGACAGTACCATTAACCAATCAATATTGTTTGAGCATCACATAAGTTCCTTGGTACCCTGGGATTTTGGGCATCACATAAGTTCCTTGGTACCCTGGGATTGTGCCCTCAAGAATCTTGTAATCTAGCTAGGCAAGCAAGCCATACACACATGAAAAAAAATGGATGATGATATTAATTAAGGCTGTTTCTCAAACTTGAAGTAAGCACAAATCCCCTTCAAAGACAAATGTCCTCTTCAAGCTGTTGACTTCATTTAAAAACTAATAGTGTTTAAATCTGCACAAACACGAAAGATGATATTATATTTAGAGCTCTTACACTATAAAACTAATAAAATTTGAATGCATCCTTATAATTTCGTGTGATAGATGTTGTTTTACTAAAAGTAAATTTGTGATACAGTTTTTGTGATGAAGTTTCCCTTGCACTGAAGTGAACAACAGCATGTTTAGTAAGATTCTCAACAAGATTTTAGTAAGAACTTGTAGTTTAGAGCACAGGAGAGGTGGAAAGACAGAAGTCCTTGCTCTCAAGTTGTTTATGCCTGCCTGGCCATAGAGAGTAAGCGGACCCCCTGACAAGATACAGGGACCCCCTGACATGACAAGATACAGACAAGATCTAAGCGAGGGACAGACCTCTGCTTCAGGCACGCAGCGTTGAGTGTTCTGACACCGAGTTTAATATGCACAAGTGTTGTCAGGGAGACAAAGGGGCATCTTTCCCCTCTTTCCTTAGTATAGTCTCACCAGACATGATCTACAATTAGAAAGAAAGCCTTTAGGAACCCTCTTACACTGTTGGTGGGAATATAAATTGGTGCAGCCACTATAGAGAACAGTATGGAGGTTCCTCAAAAAACTAAAACTAGAGTTGCCATATGACCCAGCTATCCCACTCCTGAGCATATACCCAGACAAAGCTATAACTGGGAAAGACACATGCACTCTTATGTTCATAGCAGCACTATTTGCAATAGCCAAGACATGGAAACAACCTAAGTGTCCATTGACAGATGAATGGATAAAGAAGATGTGCTAGATATACAATGGAATACTACTCAGCCATAAAAAAGAATGAAATAATGCCATTTGAAGCAACATGGATGGACCTAGAGATTATCATACTAAGTGAAGTTAAGTCAGAAAGAGAAAGACAAATACTGTATAATATCACTTATATGTGGAATCTAAAATACAACACAAATGAACATATCTATGAGATAGAAACAAACTCACAGACATAGAGAACAGACTTCTGGTTGCCAAGGGGGAAGGGGGTGGGGGAGGGAAGGATTGGGAGTTTGGGATTAGCAGATGCAAACTATTATATATAGGATGGATAAACAAGGTCCTACTGTATAGCACAGGGAACTATAGTCCATATCCCGGCATAAAGCATAATGGAAAAGAATATTTATGTATAACTGAATCACTTTGCTGTACAGTAGAAATTAACACAACATTATAAATCAACTGTACTTCAATAAAATTTTGAAGAAATGACAGCCTTTATTCTTGCCTTGGATTATTCTCTTGTGTCCCTAAGCAAGTTTGTGGAAAATGAAACTCCCTGGAACTGACCTAAACATTCATCTGGTGCCTCATCGTTGGTCACACTCCTTGGCAAGCACAGCTAGAATGGAGACGGAGACGGAGAAGGAGTCCTGTTCTGGGGCGACCCAGGGCCACATGGAGACCATATAATATAATAATATACATATCATCTATATAACATAGCTATGCATTCTCTAAATGTATTTAGTCTCTGCTCTTCACAGATATATATACAGAAAGGCAAAAAGTTCATGGAACAATGTGATTTTAAAAGGAAGGATCCAAAAGGGAGGGGATACCTGTATGTGTATGGCTGATTCATTTTGTCGTGCAGTGGAGGCTAACATGACATTGTAAAGCAACCATACTCCAATAAAAATTTTTAAAAAATAAAATAAAAAAATAAAAGAAGGAGTTGTCAGGGAGAAGCAGATAGGATAGTCTCTTATAAACAGTGCCTTGATGTTGGAAGGACTGAAGGAAAGAAGGGAAGGAAGAAGAGGGGGAGAGGACGGGGGGAAGAAGGAAAGATAGATGGGTTGTTCTGTACTTAGGTGATTTTATATGTGAATACTGCAAAATTTTGTATGAGAATATTGCAATATTCTGGTCCATTAATTCTGCTAATTCACTGTCCCTTACCTAAATCATTTGTCCTTGATGTTTGGTTGAGAAATGCACTCACTGAAAAAAATAGCCCCAATATAATCACTCCTCATAAAACATATAAGGGTTAGGCTACAGGGTTTGCTTTCATCTCATTTCCTTTCTTTCCAAATATAGTTCCCAATGTATCTATTCCTGGGAGGGTGGGGAAAGGCTGTCACCTTTAATGTCAGTCTGAAAATGTACATATACATATATATATATAACAGTAAAGAGGGCATAGGGACCCTTTCTGCCTGATCTCTAAGCCTGGAGATAGAAGGAGGAACAGGGCTGAGGTGCTGAGTTCTTACATTCTCCCTAGAGCGTGGGATCCTGCAAGGTGGTGACAAGGGAAGAATCTGTCTACCTCTTCCATCATAACATCATTTGAATCAAACGTATTACCTGGGGAAGTACTTGGAGATCCCTCTTATACCAGACGCAAGGTGAATGACCTTGTCCTAAAAACCTAGATGGATTAAGACACATTTCAGAAACACATCTCTTTTGCTTCAGTACCTAGCACACCACAAACCCACAGGCTAAACCATGCTGGTTCCAATGAGACTGGAAAGATGGATAAGCAGAAACCCAGGAAAACTGGAATAGAGAAGGCATTGGGGCTGAGCTCTGAGCTAATGGAATAACTGCTACAAAACCTGAAGGCTTCATTTAGTTTTTTGGTCTCCATCATGGCAACGCTATACACAGAGATTAGTGAAGTTTCCAGAATGTCTGCCTATGGTACATTAACTCCTCACTAAGATGCGTCACTGGGATGGGAGTGTGATTCACAGAATAGCATAAGGTGAAAGTTAATTTATTCCATACATATCACACATTGAACCAAGGTAATAAAGTGTTGCCTAGGAAAGATCATTATAGATAAATATGTGAGGGTGGTTTGTAAATAGAATATCAGTCCTTTCATGTCAAATAAGCATGTCCAAAATTTTAGGACCTGTGATTAAAACACGTTTTTCTTTAAAAAGGTCTACGTAATCCTGTCTGTGTTTATGATTTGCTTTTTTAAAAAAAGCTATTGTTTCTAACTGATTTTAAGGCAGCATCCCAAGATACATACCTACCACATTAACAAGAAAAGATGTGCAATCTCACTTATAAAAATGATATTTAAATACAAATCTGATATATACATTTTTACCTATCAGAGTAAGAAACTGCTAGGAAACTGCATTGCTAGGGTGCCTACAGGAAATGACTCTGCTCCTACACTGATCAATGTGACTTGGAGGATAATTTAGCAAAATCTTTCCAAATATAAAATGCTTGTAAGCCTTACCAGCAATCTCACTATCTAATATTTATTTTAGAGTTGCATTAGGAGGAGAATGCCAATGAATGTCCCTGACAACACTGATTTTGGAAACAAATACAATGGCAACAACAACAAACACAACTGGGAAACCATCCAAAGGTCCATCAGTGGGGGGTTACGTAAATGACATTATAGCCATAAGGGGAAATACTACACAGCTGAAAAAATGAACAAGATTGTTCTGTGTGTGTTGTTATAGAAAAATTATCAGGAGATACATTGCTCAATGAAAAAGTACATACAAACATATGTGGATGGTGTGATTCCTTTTTTGCATTAGAAGTAAATACACACAATGTTATTTGACTAGAAAATTTGTCTGTGAGGAATCTTAAGAGAATATTAAGAATTAAGGCCTTTAGCAAAAGGTTTTGCTTCATATTTTTGATGCTTTTACACCTTTTATATATTTTGTAATCTTTATATATTTTATAAATGTTATATATATTTTTTAATCTGCCATTTCCATTTTCTATGTGTATGTAATACTTTACACAATATTATCAGCAACTCTCTGGAAAACTGGGACATGGTCGTTATTGCTTTCTTCTCCATGCTTTTTATAAAGTATCTAATAAATATTTTAAGTAGGAAAAAAACTTCCATGTTCCTCTTGTATGCCTGTGGATTCCAAGTAAAAGCAGCAGGAAATCAGAGCCTATATTTGGAGCTCACACTGTCCTGGAAGAAGAAAGATAAAAGTGCTCTCCCTAGAGTTCTGGGGGTGCATGTGCTGGGGAGGTCAGGTCACTGGGCGGTACCATATCTCTCCATTCCCAGTTTTCATTAGTCTAACGACCATGCCACTTAATTGTTGAGATACTGAACATTCAAATTTCATTTGACCTCATCTACTCCATGAGAGCTAAACAATGTCAATTTGTTACTGGAAAAGTTTAGGTCATCATGTAATAGGGTCTGTTGTAATGTTTTCATGTAGAATTTATCAGAATTTGTAATTGTATTGTGTGCATGTTTATGTAGTTGTGTAGTTATGTATTTCTGCCAGAAGACCAGAGGTTCCATGAGATCAGCCTCATACTAGTTTTCCTCTCTATTCTGTCACTAGCACTAGGCACAGTGGCTGGGAAGAGAAGGGAAGATTTGTTCACAAAACATCCATTAGGGGCTTCCCTGGTGGCGCAGTGGTTGAGAGTCCGCCTGCCGATGCAGGGGACGCGGGTTCATGCCCTGGTCTGGGAAGATACCGCATGCCGCGGAGCGGCTGGGCCCGTGAGCCATGGCCTCTGAGCCTGCACATCCGGAGCCTGTACTCCACAATGGGAGAGGCCACAACAATGAGAGGCCCGTGTATCGCAAAAACAAACAAACAAACATCCATTAGCTATACCTTCATGTAACAAATATTTGTTTGGTACCTGCTTTGCGCTGGGCCTGACACTAGACAGTGAGGACACAGTGATGAATCAGATAAACATGGGTCCCAGCACCATGGGGCTCCCAGTCTGTAGGTAGAGACAGATGTACACATTCAGGGAATTACAATACAGGTAATAAGTGCTAGGACTGGGGTGCATGCAAGGTATGTTTTGAGCACCTAGTAAGGGATCAAGCGTGAGCTCATGGAGAGAAGTGATGCTTACACTGAGACCTCTTGAGTGAGTAGGACTTAGCCAGACTTACAAAGAAGACAGGCAGTGGGAACAGCAAGTTTAAAGCCTCAGAGGCAAGAGAAGTGATAGCATATTTGTGAAAATAAAACCATTTCAATATTGATGAGGTTTATAGAACAAGGAGGGACCATATCTTGCAGTGTCCTGCATAAGTCACTTTAAGAAGGACATGAAAGAGGATTCAACCTCATCTTTTCAATACAGGTGGACATAGCCAGGTGTATTTTCAGAAGTTGTCTCTGTCCACAACATAGAAGATAAACTTACCAAAGAGAGAAAAGTGGCAGAGGGGAGGCCTTAACTGAGATAGAGTACTGGGTGAGAGGAGACATGGGCTCCTGTCCCAAATCTATTGCTGACTGCTGGCAGGATAAGACCAAGGAGCCTGGAGTTCTGTAGGTCTTACAGGAAAGATGACCTAAGTGGATTGCCATGTCTTCAACAAGATGTTTTAACCATCCCAAATAAAATATGGCTGCCCACCAATTAAAGGAAAAGGCTTAGAAAGATCCGAGACCTGGGTTACAGCTTTGGCTCAGCCTTGAACGTGTCGCTTGTCTCTTTAGATCTCAGTTTTCTCATAGATAAAATGGGGAGAAGGGAGGGAGAATCTAAGGTGATTTCTGAAATCTTACATGGACCACATAGTACATTACAATTCTAAGCTTTCTATGCCATCTCACTTGGAACAAGATATTTGTCCAAATGTTTGCCTACACAAGGTCCAGGAAAAACTGGGCTTCCTCAGAGGGATAGTTCCCTATTCTCCCAAGCTCCTTTTATAGACCATTTATGGATGTCTTTTCCTGGCAGCAAAGCATGCTTCAAAGAATGGACTTTGGGTCACATAGCCCTAAGTAAGATATGCTTCACTTAAACATGCTTCACTTAATATCTTCCACTTGTGTGACACAGAGCAAGTCACTTAAATGTACAGAGCCTCTATAACATCATTTGTAAAATGGGCCTAGTAATAGACCCTCTTTAAGGGCTCATATACAGTATTTAGGAAGATGTGGCACAATGCCTAACACCTAGATGTCAGTAAACATCAATTATCAAAATTATCTATGTGATGATTCTTAACATACCAGACACGGTTCCTAAATTGAACATACATCTCCTCTTTGTTCTCACTGGTGTATTATGGTACTACATAAATAACAACCATTTGTTGTCATGTGTACAGCAATAGGTCTAGGGCAGAGATGCCCCATGAACTATCTTCATCCAAAGGTCTAGTAGGACCTTGACACTTGGTGGCTCCACTTCTAGCCCTGTCCCTAAATGTGCCTCTGCAGAGGGACTAATGGCTGCAGATGAAGACCAGAGCCACTCTGCAGATCAACAGAAGCCTCTGAAATAACTCTGATATGCAACTGTGTCTAGCAATGAATTCGCAGCAAAAAATTAAAATAAGCTAAAGACAAACAATCCATCTCTCAAAACTATGTATCAGCCCAATCGACAGAAAATAATGGCTAGAGAAACATCCTGTGAAGGTGTGATTTTCTCCCAGATTAGTTCCAGGACTCAGAGCAAGTTGGGAGTGGGGGAGGGAGGGAGGAAGAGGATCTATTTTAACCCTTCCCCACTCTGGTGGGGACATGTCTCCCACTTTGTTGTAGTCTAACATTGATCTATAGGGAAAGGTGCCTCTGTCCTTTGCTGTTGGAATTGATGGTCTTGGACTCCACTGTTATTGCTCGGGTTCCCTGAAAGGTCCCTTGATTTATTCCCTTTATATTAGAAAACCATATCTGCTCATTATCTCGGAAGGTCACTGGAAGGGAGATATTTCTTCCAGCTTCAATAGCAGATCACTTGGCCTTTTTTCATATCTCTCTTGGCACGGCAGGAGCTCTGTTAGAAAAGGGGAGGCTGAGACAAACAATGAAAGCACGTTTATTCCTAGGCAGAAAGCTCAATGCAAAGACCTGGCAGGATATATAAATACGCAAAGCAGGCTCATCAGCTAGTGTCCTCAATTACTATTTCAACTGTTATTTCCAAAGCTAAGTATCCCTGTCAATAAGAAGTCCTGCCTTAACTAAGGTGGCTGGAAACCATTAGTCTTTGGAATTTTTTTTTTTAGACTAGGCTTGAATTTCCCATTCCATTCATTTCTCAGCAGGGACTCAAGCTCAGCTAACAGCTTCAAGATATATTTAAACAAGATATGGCATCGTTCTAAAAAATTATTTTCACAAGAAAACTATATATATTTAACTTTTAAATGACTTTTCCTTATGTATCCATATTAGCTTGCCTTTTCTTTTGTGCATGTGTGTCTTTTTTTTTTTTTTTTTTTGCGGTACACGGGCCTCTCACTGTTGTGGCCTCTCCTGTTGCAGAGCACAGGCTCCAGACGCACAGGCTCAGCGGCCATGGCTCACAGGCCCAGCCACTCCACAGCATGTGGGATCTTCCCGGACCGGGGCACGAACCCGTGTCCCCTGCATCGGCAGGCGGACTCTCAACCACTGTGCCTCTCAACCACTGCGCCACCAGGGAAGCCCCAGAACTGTGATGTTTTATCACACTTATAAGACTTAAACATTGTCCCCATCATCACAGTCAACAATTCATTATCCTATTCTTTTATATCTTCAGTGCTTGTTTTTTTTCAAATCATTTTCTTGAATTTCAAAGCCATGTGTCCTCTGGCTGAATTCTTCCTTTTTAGTTTTGCCTGAGATCACTGTCCACTCTAACTAGGTAATTCTCTTCCCAACCTCAATGTTTCTGCCCCTCCTTTTCTTTAACCTGGCATGGCATTTTGCATTAGCAGTGTCCCTTATCTTCCTTGTTAGGGAATGCTTCCCTGCTAATATAAACAGTCCTGACTCCAGCCCCTGGGACAGAATGTCCTATATATTATGTGACCCTATCCCTGTGCACGGCTGACTTAGACGATTATAGGCCCCTAACTCTGGAAAAAACAATCAATAGGCTGGCTAGTGGCAAAGGACATGTAGGGTTCTACCCACACAGAAAGGAGCTTTGCCAATGGAAAGCAGAAGCTGCATTTGGGTGGAGCTGTAGGCAAGAAAAAGAACAAGCATTCTGTCCTGCAAGAGGAAAGAGATTGAGCAGGCATTCTTCACAGTCCTCTGAGAGTCCTTTAAGGTCTGGAGAGAGTGTCACCTCTGGATACTAAAGCATTTTATTTCTCAATTTCTATTCACCTAAAATTTGGTTGAATTTCCTCTCCTAACTGGAATTTGCAAAATTACCTTATCCTTGTATTAAAACTATATTTTTACTACCTTAAGTCAAATCCTTTTTCCTTGCAAATTAAAGAACCCTGTCAGAATGCTTTCCTTTTCTTGACACATCCAACACTCACCCATCTGTCTACCCACCTCCCCATAAAGCCATTCCTGAACTAATGCAATCTCTCTACTAATCTACAAGCACTTGTAATATGTGTTCTATAATTACCACTCAACTTTACACTAATTATTTTCCATTTTAGTCTTATGTCCCCAGTTAGACAGCAACCCCCTAAAAAATTAGGGACAATTTTGGCTCAGCTTGAATGTTAGCAGAACCCCCAATCGTATTCCTTCCATCACTTGTAATATGTGTTCCATAATAACCACTCAACTTCACACACTCTGTTTTCTATTTTAGTCTTATATCCCTAGGTAGACAGCAACCCCCTAAAAAATTAGGGATAATTTTGGTGCAGCTTGAACGTTAGCAGAACCCCCAATCTTATTCCTTCCATCATATCTTCAAAGTAAAAGAAAACAATAATGTGGATTATACCTAGCAACACTTTTGCACAGAATCATAGAACTTCCTGGGTGGCAGGCTGCATTGATGATACAATAACCTCTTTAATTTGCATAAGTAGAAGCTCAGACCAGTTAATGGTCAGTCAGCTAATAAGATTCAGCATGAACTCTCCCATCTGGAAGGTCTGGGGTGATCCAAATATGGATGATCCAGACAGAAGTTTTATTCTTTATACTTTATAACAAAAGGGACAAAACTACCCAGCTTTCCACTGATAGAAGACCATCTAGGCCACAGTGAAACACACTGACAGGGCTTCTCATCTCTAAATTACTAAGGCTCTAGCCAGGGCACTTTTATTCTCTTTAAAAAAATAGCATTGCCTTTTTAAAGCTGGGTTATTTTTATAGCAATAGAACTCCTGGAACTGTAAACAGGAGGTGAATATATCAGGCTTAAAGGTGAAGGGGGTTATTTAAGAGTGTTATCAGAACCAGCCAGCTGCAAACACATACAGTATCAGAAAACCATAAACCTGTCCCTTCCTAGCAGGGCTCAATTATTCATAAGACCACCCTGCTGCAGGGGGAGGGTCTTTATAAACTTAGTGTCTAGAACATTTGAGGTGTCCAGCCCTCTGGGCATCCTGCTGTAACAGATGAATAGTTTAAGGACTGAACATTATGTCTCTGTCCTTCCTTATCCCAAGTGCATTAGGGTTTTGAAAGCGATAATGATAAAAATAATAAGGGTAATCACCATTTCCTACCACTTTCCAAGTGCAATGGTGAGTCTATTATCCTAAGGGTGGATAAGTTACTCATGAGAAATGACACAGCAAGTTAGTGGGATTTGAACCTAGATCTTCTGATACCTGCACCATGATTTTAACCTGTTACTATAACTCCTAATATCTCCTCCCCAAGGAACACTAATCTTGATTGATCCTGTAGGAAATTATTATAAAAGGTAGGGAAGGGGGACTTCATGGTCAAATTATCTGCCTATAACTTCTGCCTTTTGGAGCTTCACAATGCACTCTAGTACATTAAAGGCACTGAGAAAGTCTGCAGTAGTGATGTTTGCTTTCCTTACGTAACTCATAGTCCCAAATTCATTTGATTTCAGAACCCCATTTCATAGCATTCTATTGCCAGGGACACATCTTTGATAGTGATGCATGCCAAATACTGCGTTGGTGAGGAGAGCCAGAAGACCCCATGAAGTTAGAAATAAAATTATACTTTCCCTTATGGAGAAATATAAAAGGGGGCAGAGAGATATATATTATATAAAAATATATATTGTCCTAAGTATTTTCAATATATATTTCATTATATACGTATTTTTTTCTTTTAAGTTTGCCCACTCAGCATTAATATATATATTTTTAAGCCATGTGTGTGAAACAGCTTTATAAGCCAAGGAACAATGTCGTGACTTCACACTGAATGTGATGACTATAGACACAGGAAAGCAGGAGCACAAAAGAAAAAGGAAACCTGGATAGAGACACATCCTGAGCCTGTGACAGGGGTGCTATGGGCTCTCTTTACCTTCCCTGAGTGTTTGCCTCACCCACCAGGAGTGCAGCCCTCATTAGCTCACTCACCACGGGACAATGGCAGGAGTGGGAGCAAAGTCTTGCTCTTTGGTCCTCATTTTTGTTTGTCTACAGAGGATCATGTAAGAGGAAGCAGCCAGTGGGAAGGAGTGTCAGCCCCATCAGGGAGAGAGCCAGTGCTGTCTCTGCTCCTTTTTTCCTGAAGTGACTTCATTTCTTCGTTGCGATGGGGAAGCAAAGAGACCAATAGTGACATTGACTCCTCGCCAGGGAAGGGGCTGGCTGTGTCTGTGAGCAGGAGGGAGAGTCAGCTCGCGGCACAAACCCGTGTCCCCTGCATCGGCAGGCAGACTCTCAACCACTGCGCCACCAGGGAAGCCCAAGGCATCTATTTTTACACAGCTTTCCTTCCATCCCTCAGCCCCCACCCCTTGTGGACCTGAGACATGGTCCACGTCTCTCTTTGCCTAAATCATCTACTCATCACTTCTTTTCCTACAATGGTTCTGAGTCTCTGCATCTTTTCCGACTACAGATCTCCTTGTCACTCCCTTCCATAAACTGCATGAAACCCATTATGCCATACTTGTCACTACAACTTGAATTATGATTTTATTACCACTCCAGTCATCTTTTTTCATGGGGAAACTTGGTCATGGTCATGTTATATCAGAAATACATATTTTGGGTCGAACAGTCCTGGTTTTCAATCCTAACTATACTTCTAGATAACTGTGTGACCTTGAGCAAGTTTCTTAACCTCTGAGAAGCTAAGTTTCTTGGGTCAAAAATGAATATACTATATGTAGGTCCTGGGGTTGCTTATAGTCTAAGCATTTGAAAAATGAAAAAATAATAGTATGCAAACTGCTTAGAGCAGTGTCTTGCATAAAGCTTGACTTCAGTGAAGATCACCTCCCCTTCTTACCATGACATCAGAGGGGGTCAAACTCAACCCGTGTAAGGGGTCACTGGAGATGTCACAGACCTAGGGTATGTGGAAGGAGTTTAGCTACAGATGGTGAAGAGTGCCTATTCTTATTACCAGTAAGTGTATGAATGGGGAATTCTCTAGATACATGTGTCCCATGCAAATGACCTCTCTTCTTTCCAAATGAGGTCTCACAGACATGGAGGATAAAGAGCCTTGCAATTAGATACAGATAAACCCAAGTACTAAACTTGCCAATTTCTGACTGTGAGATTCTAGAAGAGATCTTTGACCTTTCTGAGCATCAGTTTCTTCACCTATAAAATTTTGCTAACACAGCCCTCTTCAAGACTGTTGTGAGCTCATATAGAATGATTAGTACCATGCCTTCTACACAGCAAGCAGGCAATATGCGTTAGTTATATTTCCAAAAAAATATTCCTGGGATTTTAATAATAGTAGTTAATTTTTTACTGTAGTTACTATGTATCAGGGAAGTATTCTAAACAGTGACTGAATTTCTCATCTAATGCTCACAAAAAAATATGAGATACACAGTTGACCTTTGAACAACATGGTTGGAACTGTGCAGGTCCATTTATTTGCAGTTTTTCTTCAACAGTAAATACTACAGTACTACACGATCCGAGGTTGGTTGAATCTGTGGATAAGAAGGAACTGTGTACAGAGAGGAACTCCGTACATGGAGGAACCCTGTATTTGGAGAGGCAAACTGTAAGTTATATGTGGATTTTAAGCTGCATGGAAAGTCTGTGCCCCTAACTCCCACACTGTTCAAAGGTCATTTTTCTATGTTAAGATGAGAAGACTGACACAGATACATCCCCTGACTTGCCTAAGGCACACAGTTCATACACAGCAAATCCTGGAACCCAGTTCTCCATTCCAAGCAGTCTAGCCTCAGAGTCTGTCTGTTCTACTAAAGACTCCATTCGACTGTCTTAAAAATGCAGAAAAATGAACTCCTGGCCACGTACCCTGTATTTGAGAATGTAGTTTTCAAAAAAGTACTACTTTTCATAATCTCTATAATAATTTACATCAATCATGATTTTTAAGCACAAGGAACTGAAACCAAATCAGTCTGATTTAGGGATACATAGAAGAAATATTGAGGAATTCACAGCATGAACAGGAATACTGGAGAACAAGGATCAAAAAAGAGGTACTGACAATAGCACCTACACAGTTAAAGATGCTTGAAAATCACATCATATGAAATTTCTATCTCCAGCTCTGATGGAGTAGATTGTACCAGACCAACCTCTTACTGAGAACAACTATAAACCTGGATAAACTCTCTCTCTCTCTCTCTCTCTCTCTCTCTCACACACACACACACACACACTCACACACACACACACACAACATATATTTCATGAAATTAGATTAAATGCATAGACTCTGGAGCCCCATTGCCTGCAACCAAAACCTGACTCTACCATTTACTGGCTGCATAGTCTTGAACAGGCCAATTAACCTTGCTGTGGCTCAGTAGTTGCATCTGTAAAATGGGGATTATTATAAGACCCACCTCATAAGACTATTATGCAAAACCTTCCTCTCAATCTTCATATGATAACCAGGCAAGCAGAGTGGCTGCCAACCAATGCCTTGGAGACATGCCACTTCTATAAATGTGGGAGGGAAGAATGATCTGGAAATAAGATGGTCATAGGCTGGGATTTTTCCTTATTCAGTTCCAATGACTAAGCCAGTACCCTGAACACATTTCTAAGCCTCCTGCTCCCCAAGATTCCCAGGTTCCAGACTTCTAAACCTGCTGCCTTACCCACAAGCAACCCTTATTTCAAAAGCATCCAGAAAACCTCCAGCTCCTCTAGGTTGCCTCAGGCCAGTGATTTACCCTGCAACCCCAAAATCAGTTTGGGGGTGGGGGGCGTTATGTGACATTGATTACTTCCTCCTCTATCTCTTTGCTTCTTGCTTACTTTCAAGTTTCATCTGCCAGCATGGCAGAAGGCGGAAAGAAAACCAACATGATTTCCTTCCTGTTTGCCCTGCAGGATCTGATAGAAACCCAGAGGAACGAAGCTGGACACTTTGCTACTTGGTAAATCAATCACCTGAACTGTCAGCTCAAATCTCGTTGCAGAATATTTATTGCTGGTGATAATGTAAGAGGCAGAAAGATCAAAGCATGATTTGGGGGTCCCTGGCGGCATTCGATGCTTTCGGTAATGGAGGGGAAATCTCCAGTCTTAGGATCTGAGAAAGCTGAATGTGAATATCAGAGTCAGAGAACCGGACAGTGCCCCAATATCCCCACCCATGAAATGATTCCTTGGGCACATGAATCTTCTTTCTAGGTCAGTTAGTTGTAGAAAAGAAAAACCCAGCTGAGCCCAGTATCCGTCCAGAAGGCCAGAAGCATAATTCAACAATTTGGGGCATATATAATCATGCCTTTTCTCTGTTTGTTGGTATATAAGTACAATTTTGTTTATATACAAGTACAAATCCAAAGATTTTTGCTTCTGCAAGGAATTAGTAATCATACATTCTTAAATTTACATTATCTTTACCACTTATAAAACTCACTTCCATATATTCTTTCTTAATCCTCACCAAACTGTTTGTGATAACTTTTTATTATTGCCAAATGATGAATTTTATGTCCAGAAACATGCGGAAACCTGGCTAAGGCTACCAAATGAGCAAATGGTAGCTTCTGACCTATTCTGTAGTTAAAATCTAGCATTACTAGTGAACTGTTTTGCAATCACCATCATCCTTATTATCTGCTTAGAATCCTCTAAGTGGCCAGCCAATACAGAGAGGCCAAGTCTCAAAGAACTACTAGAACTTGGTTATGGTCCTGTAAGACTCTGTTGGAGGGAACTTACACAAACTGTTAGCAGACTATAAACATTAAGAACAATAGAGTGTTACTGCATTTACTTATCTGATCAACAAATATTAATTGAGCTCCTACATTTTGCTAAGTGTTATGCTAAGCTCTGTGGATATATTAGAGAACAAAACACACAAAACTTCTCCTGCATGGAACTATATTCTATGACTGCATATGTCTATTTCTTAATGCAATCAGAATCTGAATGTGTAGGCTAGAGTCCTCTGGAAAATGGGTGGAATCTATCCATTTTTATCTTAATTTTGACACAGTGAACCCAAAGGCTACAGAAAGTCAAGGGAAGCATGGAATTCCATCCAATCTAAAATCCCAGGTGCAAAACTTAAGGAGGTGTAAGAAAACCTCAGTAATCAAGGTAAATAATATTTTAATGCAGTATTTTTAAATATCAAAATTAATGCAAAAATTCATAATGATCATAGTGTCAAAATTTTAAATAAAGGCAAGGTTTTTGTCTTTAACTTCCTTAAGGCTCAACAGGAAAAGTGGCTGAAAAGAGGCTAGAGGTGAGAAGATAGCTGTGCCAGTGCTTATAGGGCCATGTGTCTGGCTGAGGCCCTGAATGTACCTCCTACAACTCTCGGCAGTTGTAGATAAGCCACCAGCAAGAACCTTGTTGCAAGCTGTAATTGCTTTAGAAGTGCAGCTCCTCATACAAAAGGAGAAGAGCCAATTGTGTCAACTCTGGTTTGTATATACTGAGATGATGTCACATGAGAAAATGAGAAAAGCCCTACAGCAAGAAGCTAAGGACCCCGGTCCTTCAGCACCATTTATTTCCTATGTAACTGTGCTGTATCTACTTATTTTTCCAGGACACTTACCACATCTGTAAAAGAGGCACATCCTTCCCAGTTCAATGACTCTGTCAGACCCTGACAAACTTGCCCAACTGAGGTCTCCCAGAAAGGAAAAGGACATCTCCTTGCCTTTATACAATGAGTTTAGAACCAAGAACACAGTACATTTTGTCGAGGTTCAGTGCATGTTTTTGAAGTCAAGTCTAAAGAAAATCTCCCTGTATTCCATTTTCATACAGGGAAAGTGAGGAATTTGCCTATTACAAAAGTTTTGCTTATGCGTACAGAATAAGCCTGTGTAGGAGCTAAGTCTAAATCCAGGTATTCTCATCCTAAGTGCACCTGTTCTGATGTTACACAGGAAACTCACTAGATAACCTTGGCCAGGTCACTGAACCTCTCTGGACCTTGGTTCTTTCATTTATACAATAAGTGCTTAGACCTGATCATCTGTGGGGTCTTTGCAGCTTACTGTTCAATGATTCTCCAAGCATATCAACCCATGGCTCCTTAGTGTCTCAAACTGGGAAATCAGAATCAAGCTCCTGTCCCATGGAAAATATCCCATTTTATTATTAAATTCTTTTTTTATATATTTTCCAGTTTCAGTTGCACTCAGCTCTATCTTTCTTTATACTTTAGTATGGAGAGCCAATGAATCTAAAGACAGCTAGTTTGTGATGAGAAATGAAAATAGGGTCTTGGGAAGTACTAGCCCCATGTTTTTCTCTTATCCAATAAAGACCCTTCTGCTTATTGGAGAGTCTATTTTGGGGGCCTTAACACATGGGAACTAAACTGAAATTCAAAACATTTTTTAAATGACATCTCCTTCCCAAGGTACCTCCTGCAGAGTGACAAAGTCTTTGCCAGTCCACGTGTTACTGCTTGACACCTTAGCTGACACTTCTGAATTCACAAGTTCAGCCAGTCTCAGTGCCACGAGAGTCTTCTTAAGTCTTAATCTCAGCGTCCCCACTGTGGTGTGGAAGGTCCCTGATTATGGCAGCACATCTCACACTTCCCTATGTTTTCGTTTGGTAAATATTTGAATAGTGCAATCACACTCCCTCTCAGGCCATTGTTTCATCAAGTTTGCACCTTTTTTTTTTAAACATCTTTATTGGAGTATAATTGCTTTACAGTGGTGTGTTAGTTTCTGCCTTATAACAAAGTGCATCAGTTATACATATACATATGTTCCCATATCTCTTCCCTCTTGTCTCCCTCCCTCCCACCCTCCCTATCCCACCCCTCTAGGTGGTCACAAAGCACCGAGCTGCACCTTTTGATTTAGTGTCATTATCATTAGCGTCCCCATCATTCCGAGTCCTGCTTGACTCTTTCTCTTCCTTCTCTTTGACTCAACACAATCTAGAAGGGAGGGAAAACATAGTCTACACTTTCATATCCCTTTTCTCCAAGTACATTTTTAATTTGTGCCGAAGCATAGAAAGTGAAAGTGCCCCATGTGCAACTGACCAATGAGAAAAACCACATTCCCACCATTCATTGTTGCACCCTGTCACCAGTTAACTGCCACTAAACGTGGTGCCTCTAGTGATCATAATAGTGTGTAGTACGCACCAATTCTGAGTACCTACGATTGAGCCTAGCACTATACATGTTTACGCATGATCCTAAGTTAAAGCTTCATCATGCTTTGCTTGTAATTGTCTTCTTGATATAGATGGAGGAGCTGATCCTCACAGAAGTGTGCTAACTTGCTCAAGGTCAAACAAATTAAGTAACCAGCACTGAGATTTAGACTCAACACCTACTCTCCTCTAACTGTTCCATGCTGGGAACCCAACTCTATAATGCAGCCAAAATTAGCCCTGGCTTTCTTGTCGCTAAAGCACAATGCATTTTCCAGAACTTGCATCTAGCGCTGACCAGTGGATGAGAAAAACAGATATCTAGCCCCGGCTCCTCCAAGTATCATCTTGTGGCCATGACTCTCTCACGTATTAATGGAGACGCTGTGCTTTGCTATGTAAAGCAGAAGTTGATAAGCATGCCATGTAACTCAGTACATTGTTTGTATTCAGGGTCTGTACACTATGGGTTTTTTAACACTTGAATCTTAGTAGTTTCAGTTTCTTTACAGACCCTGCCAATCCCTACTGTCTCACACCAATCTAGATCCACTATTGGTATTAACTCTCAGGCCCCTGGTTATCTATACCCACCGATGACTTTCATAAGGCAGCCTTTGCCCCAAATTCCCCAGAGCTTAAACTACTTCAACTTTTCTCTTCTAGTCTAATTCCCCACATATAACTTACTTGTATATGGGTCGGAATCTATGCTGTGCTTCCCATCCTGTCTTCTGCTCACACTGCTTCTTTCCTCCCTCATTTCAGCCAATTGACATTCAACTACACTTCAGGATCTGATTCAAATATCGCCTAAGTCTTGAACTCCTTTATCCCTGTCACCAGTGAAACGTGTCTTTACTCTCCTCTGAAACTCAATGGCACATGTGTTGTATTTATTGGGCCCCCTATTGTTGTCTCATAATTAATACGATGTTTGCATACACCCCTCCCCCAACACTCTATGTGCCTCTGAGGGAGTCACAGCAATATTTATAACTCCTATGCCTTCTAACCGGTGTTCAGTATAAATTCTGTGTCTAGAAAGAGTAAAAACCCAGCATAGGTTATCTTCTCTCCTGTTGCCCATGCCTCCAGCTTTTGCGTGTGTGCTAGAGGAGAGACACGGTGTATATACATTGCATAATTTGCTCTAACAAGGGCATGATGAATGCGGGCTAATTAATTAGTAAACTCTCCAGTAATCTGTGTGTACTTTGTAGCTCTTTCATGATTAATTTAATTCTAGTGGATTTCTTTTAGTAGTTTCATGGAAGAAAGGAAAGAAAGAAAGAAAGAAAGGGGACTTCTCTGGTGGCACAGTGGTTAAGAATCTACCTGCCAATGCAGGGGACACGGGTTCGAGCCCTGGTTGGGGAAGATCCCACATGCTGCGGAACAACTAAGCCCTTGCGCCACAATTACTGAGCCTGCACTCTAGAGCCCATGAGCCACAACTACTGAGCCCGCGTGCCACAAATGCTGAGCCTGCACTCTAGACCCCATGCTCCGCAACAACAGAAGCCACCGCAGTGAGAAGCCCGTGCACCACAACAAAGAGTAGCCCCCACCCGCCCGCAACTAGAGAAAGCCCGGGCACAGCAATGAAGACCTAACGTAATTTTTTTAAAAAATAGAAAAGCAACAAGCATTAAAAAAAAAAAGAGAGAGAGAGAGAGAAAGAGAAAAAAGCAAAAAGAAAAATTCAGTCTCTACCCTGTTCACCTTAGTGTTTGTCTTATTCTAGGGCTGAATGAGCTTCTGGATCATGTTCTGGTGAGCTATATATACTCTGAAGGTGCTTTAAGTGTCCATAACTAATTTATTATGTTGACCTGAAACACACTGAAGAGTACTGGAGCACAGTTCTGTCTCCTATCAGATCACTCTGCAGCTGTCATCACTCCCCTCTCCCTCATTCATTTGTTTATTCAAGACATTCTTTAATCTCCACAGCTTGTCTAGCACATTACAGGGCACCAAGGATACCAAGGTAATGCTTATAATTCTAATCATCCATCCAGTCCAGACCCGGAGTGGGATGACGCTTAAAGAAATGCATTTCAATAGTCATAATTAAGTAAAAAGCAACTTAACCTCTGTGTTTATATACTTTAGAAATTAGGAAAGCCCCATTCATAATCCACCACAATGCTTCATCACATACACTCTTCTCTCATTCCAGTGTTCTCTTCTGCTCCTCCCCCAACGTTTTCCCCAATAAAAACTCTCTATCAACATGCTGCCTGAATTTTCTATCTTTGCCCTTCTGCAATCTCTTTCATAATTAATGATGTAGCTATACTTAGCCTCCCTCCCTCCCAAAGAGAAAGAAAAGGAGAAAGCAGAGGGCAAAAATAAGACTGCGTAGCAGGAGGGGAAGTGTAGGGTCCAGTAATGCACAAGTAAATGAGATAGAGACCCCGCGACCTCAACGAGCTACTTTCTAATGGACAGACAGAAACGCAAGCATAATTGTCCTGTCTGTATGATGGGCTATAATACACAGCATTATTACACTGGAGGGTAGTATCTGTTAGAATCCTGCAAATGTGACTGAACTCATGTGATGAGCGCAGGGCTGCAGCATGGAAGGAGGCTGAAGGGGGCAGGAGGCCCCATCCCACTGGATCTTTGGGGCTTTCATCCAGGAGGCTCAGCTTCAGCTCTGGCCCTTGCACTGGCCCTCTTCACTACCAAAGAGTCTTCAAAATCTTGGCAGTCATTTCTAGTTCCTGGAAATAGACTTCCCATCTCTTTTGTTACCTAATGAGTCTAGAATTAGACCAGATGCTTTGGTGTGTTCTAATCAGCACTTTACAAAAGGCCTGGCATCCCAGGACTAATAGAGTGGCCCTCTGCACACCAGCTGACAGCACATTAGCTCCTCCATCTCTGCTGCACACTGAACCCAGAATGCAAATGCTCATTCTCTGAGTACACATGGATCTTTTTTCTCTGCCATATTAACGAATTAAGCGCCATTTAAACTGTACTTAGCCTGGGCATTATTTCTACCCAAGTGCATCACTTAGTCACATTAAATTTCATATTCCACTCTGAAGCCCATTTGCCTAATCCCTCAGAGTTTATCCTGTGAAATGGTTCTATCTTGGTTTCTTAACATTCCCTCTATTTCAATGTCAGCAGTGAGTGTAAAAAATAATGCACGTCACCTCTGTAATCCCTTCCCTTAAAAACAAGCAAACCAAGAAAGAAATATAACGAAGAGAAAGTGACAATTCATGGCAACCAAACTTATAAAACAAGGCTCAGAAACTTTTATTTTTTTTGTTTTGTTTGGTGGTTTTTAAAAAATCATTTCGACCCAAAACCCATGAAAGAAAAGGAAATGGAGACACTGAGAATTTAAATGACTTCTCATGGTCACTTAAAATGCCTGTGGTAAAAATATGAGTAGCTTAGTATAGTATGAAGATCAAAGGCTTTGGAGTCAGACAGGTTGAGGTTGGGGAGGGGTGAGTCTGAGCTCAGACACTGTTGAGCTCCATATCCTTAGCTGTGACTTCTCTGAGTGCCAGCTTCCTCATGTGCAAGATAGAGGAAATAAGACCCACCTTGCAAATGCTGTTAAGAGACCAAATAATGGCACCTAAAATGTCTAGTCCAATTAAAACATTTTTGAGAGCTACGATGAGGATGATGGTGATGATATCGCATTGTTGATTCCTATCTTCTAAACCAGGTGTGGGCAATCTTTTTCTCTAAAATTCCAGACAGTAACTATTTAGACTTTGTCACCCGGACACACATTCTGCCACTACAGCATAAAAGCAGACATAGGAAACATATAAATTATAAGCATAGCTGTGTTTTTTGTAGGCTGTTCAAAGCAGGTGGCAGGCTGAACTTGACTGGTGGGCCACAGTTTGCCGACTCCTGTTCTTGCCATCAACTATTAATTTTTTTTATTTTTAATTTTATTTTTTTAACATCTTTATTGGAGTATAATTGCTTTACGTTATTGTGCTAGATTCTGCTGTATAACAAAGTGAATCAGCTATATGTATACATACACCCCCATATCTCCTCCCTCTTGCGTCTCCCTCCCTCCCACCCTCCCTATCCCACCCCTCTAGGTGGTCACAAAGCACCGAGCTGATCTCCCTGTGCTATGTGGCTGCTTCCCACTAGCTATCTACCTTACGTTTGGTAGGGTATATATGTCCATGCCACTCTCTCACTTCGTCCCAGCTTACCCTTCCCCCATCCCCGTGTCCTCAAGTCCATTCTCTACGTCTGCGTCTTTATTTCTGTCCTGCCCCTAGGTTCTTCAGAACCATTATTTTTAGACCAACTATTAATTCATTGAAAAAGTATTTATTTGGGTGCCTATGGTAGATTAGCAACTCTAACAGGACTAGCAACTCGAAGGGTTTACGACTCACAGAACAGAGCAATAAACAGGATAGGAAAAAAAATGTTGTTTTCATATGGCCTACCTACATTCCTGGGAGAGGAGGCAATGAATAAGCAGGAACACAGAGGAAGTAAATGAGAAAAGCCTCCGATAGTATGTAGACTATGCAGAGAATTATTAACAGAAGAGAGTGGCTTGGTGGACACGTGGGGCTTCTTGTCACATCCCACCATGGAGCATAAAGTACTAAGAAGGCCTTTCTTAAAAGGCTTTCACTGATTTTGTTGAAGCTTTTATCTTAGAATTTTTGAAAAGATTTTTAAGTTTCTCAAGCTTCTTATTTCCAAAGAACTAAGCTGGGCTTTACAGTACTGATCTCTTAAATAGGTGTCTACAGAGAGGGAAATAGTTAAAACATATAAAAGATACCAAGAGATCAAGGACACAATAGAGCTTGGACCTTAATACTACCCAGAGTCTTGACTGAATGTTGAAGCAGTCTTCTCCCTAAATTTCTTAGAGTTCTGTGTGATTAGGGGAAGCCATTGTGGCATAAGGAGTCTAGAAGTAGGTGGGAAATATCACATGAACACCTGCTACATGCCAGGCCCTGAGCTGCACACTTTAAAAACCTCAAATTTGCTCTTCTCAACAGACCCTAGAAGGTAACTATTATGATTTATTTTTATAGATGAGAAAATTGAAGGTCAGAAAGGTTGTGACTTACCATAAAGCCAGTAATTAGTAGTGCCAATATTTGACCTCAAATCTGTCTGCCTCTAAAGCCCTCCACTTCTGGTATTTTGTACTTTTCCAACCGTTCCAAAGAGCAGCTATGTTTCTTTCTAGATCTTCAACCCCAGCAGCCGTTGTCCATCACCACTTCACTATTTACTCATAAACCTACCTGAAACTAATCTATGTGTTTAACACTAAAAAAGAATGTTGTCAGGTGGCTTTTTAAAAAATCCAGTCGTATTGAATTTACTTGTTTTCTCTCCTATCTAGTCCAATAGCAATTTAATTTTAAAAAGTAATCAACTGCGTTTGACATGATTTATTTTCCCAAACCCATGCTGCCTCATACCAATTAAATTGCACTTTTCCAAATGTAATGCTGAGCAGAGCCGGAAGTAGCAGCTCAAACTATCCTCCCATTAGAAATAACAGAATTACGTTGGTCCACAGTCATTCATTCTTTATTGAAAATAATAGGATGTTATTTTCAATCTTATAATTATTCATTATCTCTTATAATTTACTTCTAAAACAGGTGTAACAGGTGTTACTAAGTGAAATGATGGATTCTCTAATCAGGTGCATCCCCCCAAGAGGCAATCCATCAATACAAGGTGTTTTGTCTAATTATATCCTTTCTAGAGCATTGTAATGCATCTGTAGGATTGACTGTTCCATGTTTTCTTTTTAAGTTGAGCAAATATATTGCTTCCTGCAGGGGAAGATGACTATGATGAAATGTGATTGTACGTAACTATTTCTCTTTACTAATAACTTTGCTATAGTACACTCCTCTAAATGTTTCCCTTTGCCCCCATTCAAAGCCAGTCCAGGAATCTGGCTATGTTTTAGACCTACTTATACATATTGCTCATCTTTGAAGCAGGGTAAAGTTGAAGCAGCAATAGGCATAGAAAGAGTGTGGATGAAGGAATAACAAAATTCTCTGCACAGTGATTTCCAACAGCCACAAATAGCAATTAGGAGATTCCGCCGTTTTTATTATGAGCCGGGTTCTGTGATGGGGGCTTTAAATAAGGAAAGTATGGCTGAGAGAAGTTACGTAATTTCCTTAGTAATAAAATAAGGAAGTGGATGGAGATAGGATTCAAACTCAGATTCAAACTCAGTTCTGTACAACATCCATACAGCTTCCATCACACCATGCTGTCTTTCTGTGTATTAAACAGCCACTCCATTCGTGATCCCTTTTCAGTATTATTGGTGAGCAAAGATGAGATTGTGTTGGATATTCTTTGAGTTTTGGAGCACACAGCAGTAATACCATCACTCATTCAATCAACTGATCTACTATTTGTTGAGTATCTTTGGAGCACTGGGCTTAGTTATGAAATACACTACAGAGGAAGAATAGAGTATATTCTTATGCAATGCCATTTTAGTTTTTGCAAAGCCTAGATCATATAGTAACTGATCAGTAACTACTCCTTGTTTCTTTTTTTTGAAAAAAATTCTCATAAACATAAGACAACAATGGAAGAATACATAACCAAATAGTAGAAAAAAAAATACATGGCAAAGCACACACATACACACACAAACACACACACACACACACACACAAACTAGAAGAGTTCCAAGCAGGGGGATAATATAGACTGACATAAGAAAAATGTATACAAGTAGTTGGATTGAGTTTAGCCTCAAATGATGAGTAAAATTTTTGTATGTATATGGGAGAGGAAATTTTCCAGGAGAGGGAATACCACAGATAATAAGATCATAAAGACAAGGTGAATGTGGTGTATTCCAGTATAGTATGGTGAATCAGAGATTGGACACATGAGCTTGAAAGCAGTGATACATTTTAATTTAGCAGGCTCAGATTTTGAACACACCTGAGAATACAGGTTAAGGATTTGGGGCCTGTCTTGGCAACTCTTAGAGGTGCATTAAATGAGCATGAGGTGAAGGTGAAATAACAAAATAGATGCCTTTGACCTGATAAGTATACAAAATTAGCACAGGTGCTGGATAGCTCTGGGAGATGCTGGAAACCTAAACAAGGAAGGCCGGGCTTACGGTAATGATATTGGTACTAGCATGGAAGAAACACACTTTTAAAATAAAACAGGGCTCTAAACGTTTGCTGTCATCTTTAGCTCTGTGTACTGGGGAAAGTAATTTAACCTCTTAGAAAACTGAAGTGCTCATCTGTATAAGACCTCATTCATAAGGTTTTTGTGAGGATTTATTTAAACCTGTGACAAGGTATATTAGCACTGATTCTGGAATACTGTAATTAGTCTATATCTTACTTTGGGATGCCATAACAAATACCATAGACTAAATGGCTTAAGCAACAGAGGTTTATTTTCTCACAGTTCTGGAGGCAGGAAAGTCCAAGATCAAGGTGCGACAGCATTCAGCTTCTGTTGAGGGCTCTCTTTCTGGTTTGCAGACATCTTCTTTCTTACTGTGTCCTCACGTTGCCTTTCCTAAGTGCGTGTGTGTGAGAGAGAACAAGCTCTCTGGTGTCTCTTCTTATAAGGACACAAAATCCTATACCTTAATTACTTTCATAAAGTCCCTATCTCCAAATAAAATCACATTGGGGAATAGGGCTTCAACACATCAATTTTGGAGGGACACAATTCAGTCCACAGTAGGCTATGTGTGTTTGTGCCCACGACATTGAAAGAATTGACATGGAAAATATTAAGAATGGAAATTAGCCAGATGTAGCCACTAACCAGAGAAGGAAAATGAAGAAAGGGGACAAAATAAATGGAATGTCGAAGTTTTGAACACGAGTGGCTAGAGGGATTGTGGTCTATGTCAGAACAATGCTTCCTATCTCTGTCTATTAACCTTCCTCATCCAACTTCAGTTTTTTGGGTTTTTTTTGCGGTACGCGGGCCTCTCACTGTTGTGGCCTCTCCCGTTGCAGAGCACAGGCTCCGGACGCGCAGGCTCAGCGGCCATGGCTCACGGGCCCAGCCGCTCCGCACGTGGCATGTGGGATCTTCCCGGACCGGGGCACGAACCCGTGTCCCCTGCATCCACAGGCGGACTCTCAACCACTGCGCCACTGAAGCCCCCAACTTCAGTTTCTAAAGGAACAATCATTCATGGTCTCATCACGTATGACCCTTTAAAATTGATCACACATTTCTAGCTCTTCATTTCCATTAAAAAAGAAAACTCAATTTTGACTTCTACTTCCAGGAAAATTCTCAGAGGAACTCATGATATTCTTTCAGGTAATATTTTTTTGTTGTGAAAGAAATTTGACGTGCTTCTTATTTTCTTATTCAATATTTCTTCAACATTTTATACAAAAAGTCCAGAAAAGAGATTTTCATTGACCTCTTGGGACTATCTTTTCTTTAGTGAGGTTCCTATAAATTCTATCCATTTGACTTTGCATCTTTTCCAAATTTTGAAAAAGTTATTGGAGGACGGCATGTAATATCCTATTACATTTTTACAACGTATTATGTTAAAAGCTTACGAGGGGTGTGGTGTGTGTGTGTGTGTGTGTGTGTGTGCGCGCGCACATGCCCACATTTTGTTTAATGATTCCTCCATACAGAGCAGGTAGAAAAAAAGAGCAGAGTTATGTGATTTCATGAAAACCTAGTCTTTCCTCTTTGCTTAAGTAGGAAGTAATAATTTTAGGGATACTGCCAACTTATAAAGAAGGAATCATTTCCATACACAATTTAGAAAACGATAACTTGCTGTACATGTGTATTAATTTTTATTCTCATTTTTTAATTCATTGGTGGGAGTGAATCACTGTTCCCTATTACAGTGGTGTGCGCAGATGTAAAGGTGATTTGGTGTTGCGAGTAGAAAGATGGAGCTGGGGGAGGAGAAAAAGCAACTCCCATATGTTATGTACCTACCTGTTAGAATTACCCTTCTAGGCTCTAGAAGATAGTTAGCAAAGCTAGAGAGATGGACAGATGGAGAGATTTAAAGCTCAAGGACAGATAATTAAGTTAACCACATTCCTTGCTTCATGGTGCATTATTCTCATTGTTGCATGCAAGGTCCCTCTCTTTTGTGTCTACTCATTTATCCCCCTCACTACATTTTCCACTCTTAACCTTTTTTCTCTCTGCAGGAAAATATATAATTTTATAGATCAAGTGACTGAGGCTAAGATAAGTCAAGTCAATTAAGTAGGTTTTTCTCATGTCTCACAACAAATTAGTGCAAGTGCTGGATTTGAATTGGGACTAGTTGAAATGCATATTCCACCGAATGTGCTTATTTTGTGAAATCCTCAAAACAGATTGTAACAAAATATACCAGAAACTTTTGGAACACACATTGAGGTGTGTTTGTCCAGAGGAGAAAAGCAAGGTTTGGGGATGCCCGGTAGGGAAGGTGGTAAGTGTGTTAATTGAATATGTGAACCACATGTTAAAGTTTTAAGACCCTTTACTAAAGAATAAATGAGCCTTAAGGAATTGTGATTAACAGCATGTAATAGTAAGTTGCACATAACAAACTTCAGGTTTCCCTGAAGAGGATATTATCTAGGAGATGAGCATACGGTGGAGGGAGAGTTTTAGCGGTGATTTTCATAATTAAGTGCTATAACCAAACTCATAATATTTATACTCTAAATTTTCCCCCAAGTTAACGTCTCAGTTCTAAGAATCTGAGTCCTTCCTCTACAATTATTGATTAAATAGAGCTTTTTCCCCTCAGGCACTCATTTCATAATCATATACCATTTTGTAAAAACTCGAGATTTTTCAAAATATTTTGTACTTTTTTGTTGTGGCAATAAAAAGTGGACTGAGGTAAAAACAGCATTTTACAGTTGACCAATGATGTATGATATACTGTAATATAAAGTTAATTTATCATAGCCTCCAAGAATACTCATAAACCATATAGACAAATTTTACTGTTCCATTTAATGACTGACATGGGTTACTTAATATTTGATTTTAGATTGAAATGAAGCCATGAAATTAAACACTGATTTTCAGACCTAATGTGTGGAATTATTGCATTTCCCACTTAAACACTAATTTATTTATTTTTAAATTTGTTTCCAGAAGATGAGCTAAAAGAGGTGGTTTCAGTATTCCAGTTGAAAGCACTTCACATATAACATGTTGTTCGTGAGAATTCTGTTTATTCCCCCGATATGAAAGTCAAATTGGATTTAATCATCACTAAATTTTCTCTTTTTAACATTGGTTTTCAAAGCACTAGAAACACCTTGATGTGCTCTATGGGAATTTTGATCAGATGGATGCATCTTTAAAATCCTGTGAAACTGTGTGCGCATCAGTGACGCTTATGCTTCCCGTCTTCAACCAACAGCACTTTATGGGCATGAATTAAACAATATATGACTTAGAATAAAACAATTTAAAGCTGTGTAATGCTTCCATCCCCATAACCACTAGCAGTGCTCAAGTGAGGGATAAACTGGGTGGCTGGGTCATTTAATTTATACCAAATGATGAACATATTCAACAGTGATTCCATCAACATGTATGGAGAGCTTACTATGCACAAAATACTTTACATGGATAGTCTAGTTTGATTTTCACAATAATTCTATGAGTTTGGAACTATGCATGATGCCCACTCAACAGACAAGGAAACACAAGCTCATGGAACAACAGTCACTGAGTGCTTACTCTGTGGTACTCAGATCCTCAGTTGTTTAAATATGTTTTCTTATTTAATCCTTAGAGCAACCTAATGAAACAGGTACTATTATTATTCCCATTTTATGAATAAAAATACCAAATGAAACAAACATGCTATTACCACTTACACTAGTGTGCACTTACCAGAACACTGCACCCAAGGTTGGAAACATCAATCCATTGTCACTCAGTTGGTAAGTGCCTTTCAATGTTCCTCCTTAAAATGCTTACTTCTCTTGGCTTCTAGGACACTAAAACCACCTGATTTCCCTCCAACACCTCTGGCCACAAATTCTCACTGTTCTTTGGTAATTTCTCCTCATCTCCCTGCCTTTTAAAAGATGGAGCACCACAGGACTCAGTCTGGGGTGACTTTTCTTTCTACACTCACTTCCTTAAAGGCTTTCTTTTTTTTTTAAGCATGGAGATCATAATCCAAGTCATGGAGCTTGATGTGATCACCTCAGAGGAATAGGCAGAAAAAGAAAAGAAAAGGCAGCTAAAGAACTGGAAAAACTAGCAGATGAAGAAGACCAGGGAAATCCCTGGAGGCCAAGTGGTTAAGACTCTGTGCTCTCACAGCCAAGGGCCTGGGTTCAATCCCTGGTCAGAGAACTAAGATCCCACAAGCCACCCAGCTCAGCCAAAAAAAAAAAAAGACCAAATGATGTGTGTGTGTATATAGATAAGAGTACCTGAAATCTGTGTGAGATGTTATGTTAGTTAGTTGACTGTAGTAATCATTTCAGTGTGTTATGTATATTAAATCATCATGTGTACCTTAAATATCTAAATTCTTATTTAAAAACTAAAAAAAAGAGAAGAGGACCAAATGAATGGATATTACTGACAACTCAGACTCATAGGAGGAAAGCCAGAGGAGATGCAAAAAAAGTAAAGTGTGGGAGAAAAGTAAAGGAAGAGGAGAGTTTAAAAGTAGAGGAAGCAATGAGCCACTGCACTTGATGCAAAGCAGAAAATGCAGTGAGGACGTAAAGGGAAAAAGTGGATTTGACAGCAGTGTGTCATCCCTGCTGCAAGAAGTTCCCATAGAGTATGGTAAAGTGAGTTAAGGAGTTTATGGTAAAGGAGGAGGTGGGGTCCACTGTAATTCTGCAAAAGAGAGGAGGAGGGAATAAATGATGATAAAAGATGTGAACACTACCATTCATCTATCCATTCAGTATTTAATGAGCATCTACTATATGCCTGGAACTATTCAAGGAACTGGGTACACAACAGTGAACAAAACAAAAGACAAGCCCTATCTTCCTAGAGTTCCATTCTGATGGACAGATAAAAGTAAATATTGCTATTAATCTATGAAGGATATTGTATGTAAAATACATACAGCTTGTTAACTCCTACTTCTATTATACTAGTTTTATATCTGTACTGGCTTATTTACTACAATTTAAGTTCCCCAAATTAAAAAAAAACCCTCACTTTATTTATTTTATTCATTTCTATATCTCTTTCCAATACACTCTGATATTTGACTTTATTTAATATAAAATATGTACTGGAGGAAGAAATAATAGGATTCTGTTTATCATTTGTTGTGGTAGATCAAACAGAAAAAAAAAAAAGGAATGAGAAGAAAAGGGAAAGAGGGGAGGGGAGAAGAGACTTGTGTTTTATCATTCTATCTGGTTTCCTTCACCTGCTTTCCTCCCCCATCTCATCTTTGGACCATTCATGAGACCAAGTAAATTTCAACCCTTGAGTCTAAGCCTCTTGTTTCATGATCTAATCTTGGTTTATTGAGGATTCTGATGACATGTACCTTAGCACACACTCAGCATAAGTCTACTTCATCATTTTTAACAATAAATTGGATTTCCTCCTACTTAGAAGGATTTTCAGAATTACTGACAACTCTTGGTTCACTATTACTAGTACAGGGAACCAGAATCACTATTTCCCCATCTTCCATCTCTTCTCCCCAGTGCAACCTCCAAGTACACACAGACGACACACACACACACACACACACACACACACGCCACATTCTCTAAAACACCAAATGTGAAATACATTCTCTTTCCTCCTTATCAGTGATAATTATTCCACTTCCTTGCTTTATAAAGAGCACACACACGGGCTGAAATTTTCCCAGCAGAATGTCATCATTTGCTTTTCAAAGCAGGCAATAAATTAAAAAGCATTGTGGGTAACGGAATGCAAATGATGCAAGGCTGACACCTTCTTAACAAAGTTAAACTGTTAATACGCACCTGGAATCATCTGGGGAATGAGCAATGGACCAGTTACGGAGCAGCTCTTCTAGCACCTTATTCCCTTGGTGAGGATGGGGGTAGGCACTCAGAATCACAGTATCCCACATGATTCCTAAGCCCGCTGACTCTGAACGTCTCTTGGGGTTTTATGTGGAGGCTGATAAACACTATCTCAAACACTAATGTGTTCACTTGGAAAAATCCATTTAACCTAAACCTAATAGGAAGTTTGTTGACGTCAAATAACATCAAGTTTCTCGGTGATGAACTAGACCTCATGGAGAAATTTATCTGAAAACAATGAATCAGGAGAGAAGGAAAGTTAGGAGTACTTGAGAGACTATGAAATATCAAGGCAGCAAAAACTTTGCCTATACCCATGGTGTGTCAGTCTTTTTTCCTTGGTCCTAAATTCCCCCAGCTGAGAATTGCCAGTTCTAATTACAACTCAAAGACTCTTAATGCCAAAAGTCTATGTTTTTCCTAAAGAAAAGCTCTATATTATTGTTTAAACTATTCTTTTTCAACGGTAAGACCACTTCAAGAAAGGTGAGTGTGTGTGTGTGTGTGTATGAGTGTGTGTATTAGTTCAGTCTGCTAAAAAAGTAATATGCACACCTGACACTTAGATCTTAGTTTCTAAATACCACCTTCAAATAAGATCAAAACTCTTTGGGAAGAAAGGATGATTTTAGAGATGAATCAGGTACAGTACAAAACAAACTTAGAACATATAGCGGTACCCTAAATAATGACATGCTCAAAGAATGACGGGGATGTGGCTGAGGGATAGATGAGCCAGTATGAAGGAATTTCCACTATCCTAATTAAGGACAATTTTAGCATCAAAATAAATAATACTGGTAATTAATTATAACTCAATGAAAAAGCTAATCAATGAATCCATAGAGATGTAAATCAATCAGAAAGAACAGTTCTTCCTTACAATGGAATGCCAACTAATAAATGTAGAAGAAATAATAGAATTGGGAAATAACCATTTGGCTTCCACCATAATAGTACCATAATAATAACTGTTCCAGGCAAAATATCATCAATGGATGCTAGCACTGATAGGTGAATATTTGATGAAAAACAGAACACTTATATTCTCAGGACATCTTTCCACTAGATAATTGTTAATTAAAAAGGAAAAAAGTAACTTTATAGTAGAGAAGCTTGGCAGGCACCACCTTAAACAAGTGATCAAAGTGTAACATCATCAGTAATGGGACAAATACATATTATATGGTTTTTAAAATGAAGCACTGAGAAAGAAAAAAAACATCATTTCTGTGGTATTCTTGCCAAAAGTACACAACCTAAATTTAATCATGAGAAGACATCAGGCAGACTTAGATTGAGAGAGACATTCTCCAAAATAACTGGACTGAAATTTTTTTAAAATGTAAAGGTCATGCCCAGCAATCCCACTACTGGGCATATACCCTGAGAAAACCATAATTCAAAAAGAGTCATGTACCAGAATGTTCATTGCAGCTCTATTTACAATAGCCAGGATATGGAAGCAACCTAAGTGTCCATTGACAGATAAATGGATAAAGAAGATGTGGCACATATATACAATGGAATATTACTCAGCCACAGAAAGGAATGAAACTGAGTTGTTTGTAGTGAGGTGGATGGACCTAGAGTCTGTCATACAGAGTGAAGTAAGTCAGAAAGAGAAAAACAAATACCATATGCTAACACATATATATGGAATCTAAAAAAAAAAAAAAACAAGGTCATGAAGAACCTAGGGGGAAGATGGGAATAAAGATGCAGACCTACTAGAGAATGGACTTGAGGATACGGGGAGGGGGAAGGGTAAGCTGGGACAAAGTGAGAGAGTGGCATGGACATATATACACTACCAAATGTAAAATAGCTAGCTAGTGGGAAGCAGTCACATAGCACAGGGAGATCAGCTCGGTGCTTTGTGACTGCCTGGAGGGGTGGGATAGGGAGGGTGGGACGGAGGGAGATGCAAGAGGGAAGAGATATGGTAACATATGTATATGTATAACTGATTCACTTTGTTGTAAAGCAGAAACTAACACACCATTGTAAAGCAATTATACTCCAATAAAGATGTTAAAAAAAAAGTAAAAAGAAACAGGTCAAATTAATTTTAATAAAATAATTTACATTAAAAAATGTAAAGGTCATGAAACGTAAAGCATGATCAAGGAATTGTTCTAGATTAAAGAAGACTCGAGATTTGACAACTAAATGAAACATATTGTTCTGAATTGGATCTTATAGCCAATTCAGATCTTTTTGTTATAAAGGGCATTACTGAATCAAACATTTTTAAATAAGACCTGTAGATTGTTTTACTGTATCAATTGTTATTGGTTTTTATAATTGTACTGTAGTTATATACAGGAATACCATTGTTTTTAGGAAATGTACACTGAGATATTTAAAGGTAAGTTTGCATTATGTCAGCAACTTATTCTCCAATAGCTCAGAAAAAGAAATAGTGTGTGTCTGTGTGCATGTGTGTGTGTGTGTGTGTGTGTGTGAGAGAGACGGAGGGAGGAAAAGAGGGAGCAGATGTGTAAAATATTGACATTTGAGGACTCTCAGTGAAGGTATTTGGATAGTTTTTGCAACTTTTTAATAAAGTTGAAATTATTTAAAGATAAAAGCTTAAAGATAAAAAAGTAAAAAAATATATATGAAAGGTATGTCACATGAGATTGACGATACTGTATTTTCCTGCTTTTAAAGATTCGATTATTTGACCTCCCCAACTTTATTATTTTAAAAGAAAATTTTACAGTCTTTTGGTGAAGTCTAAAAACTGAGATTCTGTCTCATCTTACTAAAAGGAATCCACAAGAACTCTAAATTACATATACAACAAAACAAACATATTAAATAAATCTGTAATTTGTCGGCAGTGGTCTGTCTTCAAACTTTACGATGTGCCTTCGAGATCCATTTTACTACTAATGGCATTTCAGGGCTTGCCCAGAACACTTGGCTCAAATTTTCCTGTTAAGCATCCCAGAGAAACTATAGCCATGGATAAAGGGCAGGATGGAGAACAGTAAGATTGAGATTCCCTGCTAGAGAAATTCTGATGAGTTACTTTTGTTAATCCTGCTGGTCTCTTTGGAAAACAAAGATCAGCACTTTATACATAGTAGAATTACAATAAGGAGGAGAGGTGATATAACGATATATCTTTCTCCTTTTATGGATTATCTTCCCCCAAAGACGATCTTTGGAAACAAAGGAAAAGTAGCAGCATGGTATAGCGGAAAGAGGTTGAAGAGTTTGAAGTCAGATAGATCCTTATTTAAATTGGGGAAAATTATTTAAGGACTTTAATCCTAGTATACTTATCTATGAAAACATGGAAACTAATAATTTTGGGGTATATTTCCAAAAACAAGTAAGCTAAAATGTGGAATGTGCTATATATTCTCCATTTTCCCCTCCAGGTCTTCTTCATCTTGCTCCATCCTGCTCTGTGTCCTAGGAAACTGACCTCAAAGACTGGTTTAACCAAGCTTTCTTGCCTTGGTTGGGTTTGGACAAACTGTGGCATATTCAGGAGATCAGGAGTTAATAAGAGAAAAAGGTATGGCATTTATTCCTTCATGTCCCTCCCTATGAAAACATTGTTTGGCAGTGGCTGCAATATTCTTCCCTGTCGGACACTCCTTACCGTGCAGATACATCTCTCACAGGCTAGGGCAACTCTTCCTTGGTTTTACACCTCTACCTCACTAAGGTGATAATACCTTCCCACTATTGCCCTTTCCAGAGTGTTTCACCATCCTTTAATGGTTCCCTTAATCTTGCCTTCAAAAACAGTCCCTTCACTGATCTCTTCTCAATTACCTCTTTGCCATCTTCCAGCTTTTTGCTGCTAGAACATAGACTGATTCAAGAACAATCCTGACATTCGAAGAAGGCCAGTTTTACAATCCTTACTTCATCTGGCTCTGCTATGGTCAAGTTTAAGAAACTTCATACCAAGGGATGGACAGGCTCTCCATTTGCTCTTTGAGGTTGAAAGGAGACTCTAGTTACAATGCTTCAACTCTTTCACAGCAAAATTCTTATCAGGAACCACCTAACCAACCCTTAAAATGAAAGGCAATCTTGATGATTGGATATGGGGGTCTGGTCCCTGAAAAGTAAAACAGTCCAGATTTTGTTCATTTGCAGTCCTGTAGTCCTTGTGCTGAAAAGATAAGGTAATTCATGCTTAATGTACTATTTATTAAGGATTAGCAATAATATTCCTTAATATTTTCTACAATAGTTATCAGGCAAAAGGGGAGAAAGCAAAGGAGAAAATGGGTTTAATATAGTTAAACTCTATGATTATTGACCTTCCAGAGGGATTTCATGTCTATGATCTTATTTATTTTCTTAGCTTTTACTTCAACAGATTGTATAATATCTGAAACCCACCTCAATTTGTTCCTTGTTCCTGGCATTTTCTCTCTCTTACATCAAACATCTGGGAGCATTTTACAAGGCTTTCCTGTAATCTGGCAAACTATATACACATGTGTCTTTTAGGAGTCCAATTTTCTCCACCCAGTAATTGGTGAATGCAGAGAAACAAAGTATCATTTTATTTTACATAATGGTACTATGTAAAATGACTCACTAATTCAGTTCTGAAAAATAATAATCACAAGTTGGAAGATTTAAAAACACATGTGAGAAGACAGCACCCAGGGAAATCTAGGTTCTTAGTGCTTACACAAGCTCACTCTTGCCCCCTGCAGTTTGCTGAGAGACAGAAAAATATTTTGCAATTAGCCTTGTGTGTTGCTTGCAAACTTCAGCTGAAATGTTCATTTGCCTTATAAGGAGCTGTCAGTACCTCTAGGAATACACCACACAACAGTATCATTTAGAAACAATGTTGTTTCCACATCACGTAATAAATATGTCTCTGTTCTTCCTTTGTCGCCACTTCTTGTTAATAGAGAAAACTGTCCAGGAAAAATGCAACCCGCAACTTAATATGGATTACTATGTTTTGTACTTCTTACAATTTGAAATAAATGTCTACATAAAAGAAAGATACAGCAATAGCTAATGCCTTTCCCTGGGCAATAATACAATTTTGAAAAATAGAATGCCTAAGTAAATAAATTGGGCAAGCTTATCTTTTTGCCTGCAGTCTCATCTTACTAATGAGACTGCTGAGAAAATTTCCCCTCGAGAGCCCTACAATTCAGCACCCACACCGTTGGACAGTACCATCTCAGCAAGCATCTACACAAAACCATCCAATTGAATGGAAATTGAGGAATAGAAAATGATTTCGTGTGGTGACTAAGACCTAGAAACCAAAGCTTTCAATATACACCCCCTACACCCTATGAAAAACTGCTATTCTCTGGTTTAAGTAAAATGCGAAAACAAAACAAACACTTTTTTGTCCCCTAATAGCGCAAGATAAAATTTCAAACAGGAGTGCCAAGCAGCCACTCCTCAAACCTACCTCTGCAGTGGATTATTCATATCAATAAGGAATTAAGGGAAGAATTCGTGGTTTCATCTATTTTTAAAAAGTGAATGGACTACATCTCATACCAAATAAACTAAATGAAAATGAACAGCTTTCTTTTTTAATACTGTGATACAGTTTAATTTACAAGTCAGAGTTAGTACAGATTCTAAATATGCTATCATCCAAGTAACAATTCACAATCTTAAGTCTGACCTACAAAGCCTTTATCAAGTGCTGTAAGAGCCTGAAGTCACTCCATCTGTGGGCATCTCTGACTGAGCAAACCAGGTAGTATCAGATATTAATAGATATTAGTTCACTGTTGATGTCAGACCAAGACTAGCCTTAATTTCTTTTCATTAGGGAAATATATGAAGACAGCTGACGAAATAAACACTGCCCATTTCTTCTACTATTCATTATATGTACTATTTTTACATTACTCATGTTTCTATTATGTATGCAATCCATTGAAACCATTTCCATTTTTGTGGTTCAGGAACAAATTATAATACTCTAGGATTTGTGTTGTCAAGAGCAAAGCAGAAGGAAACTCATGCCTCTCCAATTCTGTATTTTATAACTCTATTAAAGCCACTAAGTTGTCATTAGAACTTTGGCAGGTTTAGCACACTGAGCCTTATTAAGCTCACTGTCAATTACAACCCCACATAGACAGCTGTGTACTCTTCCAAGGGGGTGTGTCCTTGTCTGGGAGCAGAATTTATCCTTATCTACTTTCATCTTTTCAGCACCATCTATCATTTCCATCTGTAAATATATTTTAGAATATCAATTACATCATTATTATGTGTTGTAACTTCACATTATACAGAAAGAAATACCATTGTTTCTATAGTTACAGCTAAGTGCTTTATTTTTTTAATGTGTAAAAATTGTGGAATAGGACAGGACTTAAGGCAAAGCTGTGAATATAAATCCCAATTCAGACTGAAAAATATCCATTAATCAGCACACTTAGAATATATTATTTCAACTAACAATACAATTACATTGAATTATGCCATTATTCAGCCCATAGGTCTCCATAATTTCCCATAAACATAGATGAAAGGCTTGGCAAAGATTTATATGTTCACTTATTTATTGATTACCTCCTATGCATCAGGCACTGTTCTGGGTGCTAGGAATACAGCTTTGAACAAGACAGATAAAGTTCCTTCTCTCATGGGTTGTACATGCTAGCTGGGAAAGAGAGATGATATTAAATTAAAGGTGTCAGAGTAGTAGTGACTAGGAATGCTACTCTAGGCAAGGTGGTCACGACAAATGTTGCTGAGATTATGACATTTAAGCTGGGACTTGAATGTCAAGAAGGAGCCAGTTATGCAATGATCTGTAGGAAATGCATATCAGTCTGAGGGAACAACCAGTGAAAAAAATTTGAGTTAGGATTGATCTATCTCAGACTGTTAGAGAAACAGAAATGTGTGGTTGTGTGGCAAACAATTTCTTCTACATTTATTTGATCTACTAGCTACTAACCTTATAAAAATAAAATATAATCAGATTAGGACATGGATAAATAGCAAGATAATTATGCTGAGCGAAAATGCCAAAGGGGGGGGAAGAGTACATACTATATGACTTCATTTACATAAAATTCTAAAACTACAGACAAAAATTTAGGGACTGAAAGCAAATCAATGGTTGCCTCAGTGAGAAATGTATTACAAAGGGACTCAAAGATGTTTGGGGGGGGATGATGGGAATAGTTGTAATTTTTATTGTGGTAATGGTATCATGACTGTATGTATAAATGCCAAAACCAATCAAATTGCATATTTTAAATATGTGCCGTTTATTGTACATCAATCATGCCTCAATTAAGCTATAATAAAATCAGGTTTGAGCATTTTCTTTTACAGGGAATATTTAGTAGTTTCCAGTCATGCCCAGTTCATTTTCTGAAGACTTAATAAACCTTCCTTAATAATTCAACCTGTGCTTTCCTGATATCTACATCATACTCATTTGCTTAAGTTTGAGAGACTATCTCTCTTTCTAGGTTTTGGAGAGTAAAAGGATATTTTTCCAACTTCAGTTTGCAAACATGCCTCCTCAAAGATCTTGGACAGGAATTAGATAATATCATATGGGTATTATTTCAGAATTGCCTTTTAATACAGTCAACCCAGAAACCCTGAATTCATTTAGACTAATACATATATATTTTTTTAATTCCCTCTCCCACATTTGACATCTGTTCCTTCTTGGCAGGTTTTATTCTATTTTCCTCCTCCTCTGCCTCCTCTTCTTCTTCCTTCTCAGTCTGAATATCATTCTTTACGTAGTGAAGACAAAACATGCCATGGATCAAAGGTTTCCCCGCTGTGCCTTCCCTTTAGCTGCATTCCTGCCTGAAATATAACTAGGTACGTATTTGTTTCTCTTTGGTTTTATAAATTCCAACCTCTTCAGGAAATTTAGTGTCCCTGACCCTATGCTTATTACCGTTGCTAACAAAAACTGGGGTCTTAGGGAAGACACAAACTCTGTGCTGCTGATGGAGTTAGTTAACAGTTATGCCGTTGGATATACGCGAACTCTGCCTGGAACATCTGTACAAATCCCAAGAGGTGACTGTGCAGACCTGGCTGCCTGGGTGCATGCATCTCTCACCCTCTCACCATTCCAGTTTCTACCTGGGGGCCTTCACAGAGTTGTTATAAACATAAACACCTAAAGTATGAATTTTACAAATTAAAATCATTGTAATCTTCATGTATACATTGGGAACTCAACAAAAATGTGCAGATTTAAGAATTACCATCATCCTACTGCATGGGAACTAGTGAAACCAACTTAGCTTCTGCTTAATTCTGATGGCACTCATACCTCTGCTTTGGAGCCATAGATTTGTTTACTTGCAGGCCATGATCTTTCAAACTCACTCATGATTATATTAAAAACATGACTTAGTATTTAGTGGTATAATAATTCCATCATTTCTCTCTAGTTCTTCTTAAGGTTCTGGGTTAGATTCTGCCAATCTGTTTATCAGATTTGGAGGCAGAAGGGGAGAGACCATTATCCCCGGGCAAGCATTTGTGGTAGATGGATGGGGAGACATCAGACATCATCAGCTTTCAGGCAAGCCTTAGCCAGCCACCTTCTTTGTGCCTATAGACCACAGACGTAGTTGAGGGCAGTTCCTTCAGGAGGACTCCAGCAGATGGAGATGCATGGAGGGGGCGTCCTGGAAAATCTTGAGATCCAAAGCAGCTTCTGACTGGGCTCTTGAAAACCACTAACTTTGGCACTAAATGTTAATCCGCCACAGAGTCCTTGCCTTTGCCCCCCCACAGTCTTTCCAATGGTTTTATAAGCCTCTCCTTCCCTTTACACAACATTCTGACCTGGAATTCATAAAGAGCAACTTGTTTTCCTGACAAGGTAAACAAGTATAGACACACATATGATCCAGTTAGAAACAAGAGATTTGTGATTTTACAAAACCACCTCTGCTGTTCAAACTGGTATCGTGGTTAAACATGCTGGTCCTGGAGAGGGCTTCCGGGGTTCAAATTCCTGCTCCATCACTTACGAGGAACTTTAGGCAAGTTATTTAAATTCCCTGTACCTCGGTTTCATCTCTTTAAAATGGGGGCAAAATATTTTTTTACCTCTTAGGACTATTTGAGGGAATTAAAAAACCTTATACGGGGCTTCCCTGGTGGTGCAGTGGTTAAGAATCTGCCTACCAATGCAGGGGACACGGGTTCGAGCCCTGGTCCGGGAAGATCCCACATGCTGCGGAGCAACTAAGCCCGTGAGCCACAACTACTGAGCCTGTGCTCTAGAGCCTGCGAGCCACAGCTACTGAGCCCGAGTGCCACAACTACTGAAGCCTGTGTGCCTACAGCCTGTGCTCAGCAACAAGAGAAGCCACCGCAATGAGAAGCCCATGCACCGCAATGAAGACTAGCCCCCCTTGCCACAACTAGTGGAAGCCTGCGGGCAGCAACGAAGACCCAACATAGCCAAAAAATAAATAAATAAAATAAAATAAGTTAAAAAAAAGGCTTATATGAATAAAAACTTAGAATTAGTGTTTGGCATTTGTTAAGCAGTAAATAAACATTGGTTATTATCATCAGTGGTGTCCTTAACTCCTGCTTTTCTGATGAGTATACTCAATTCCCCAGTGTCTATTTTCCCACAATATTAATGGCTGAGTGGTTAAACTATAGCTCAGACTGGAATGCAAATCATCTCTATGCCCTCAGTGCTTCACTGATAAGAGACAGAGTCAATTCAACTTCTTCAGGCCCTCTTTCCAAAAGTTAGATCCATCCTTTCTAAGGCAAACCTTCAATAACTAAGTAGACCTAAAAGATAATTTTACATCTTTTCCTTAGAATACAAAGAAGAAGTTCCTTTGTATTTTCCTAGGTTATTCCCAAGTAATTAAATATATGAATAACAAGAAAAACAACAAAGTTAGATTGATTGACTGGTTTTCCTTCATGGTCTTGAACATTCAGTGAGTGAAAGGTTTAGAATGTTGAGACTTATTTGCATGTATGTTTCCTTATCATGGAGGATGTTGTGATCTTTGTACTGAATGTAGAGGAACCAGCTCTTTGGTTAAGGACATCAACTTATATAGATTATTTTTCATGGTCTAAGCTTTCCCCTTTGTGTTGGAAACTGCTTTATAAATAAAATTTTAAAGAATTATTTGCAGTACATTTCAGGAAAAAAAAAAAGAAATTTGGAATAAGTGATCTGTGTTTGAATCACGGATCAGCCATGTAGTAGTAGCTTGGGTTTTACCAAACATTTAGCATCCTAAGCCTCCATTTATTCATCTATAAGGTAACAATTAATAATAGTAATAAAGATTTCCTAATAATAATAAAGATTTCCTAGGGTTTGCTTGATTTAAGATAACACATATCAAACCTTTATCACACTTCCAGCCCTATGACCTGTCACCATTCTACTCCTCATTGTATTTGTTTTGTCACACGCTGGCAAAACACAAGGAACTAGTCAGCTTCCCTGATTCAAAACCACATAATGAAATGATGCATAACAAGTCATCATAAACGCATCATTCCTCACCATGTTATTACCCCTAAATCCACTTCTGAACGAACCTCTTTATTTTACCCTCTCCTTTTCTTCTCATTTATTTATAACTCCTTTCTGTTACCTAAGTACTGTTAAGCTTCTGTCCCTTTATTATCTACTCAGTAGGCATGGAGATAAAATTTAATTTTCATTCAACCAAATACGAGCTTTGTGCCACTTAGCATAATTCAACTGCCTTGCCTTTTATATCTTGAATGAAGTTTTGCAACCTTACTGCCCATGCTGAAATGAGAGGATATCGATGGCTGTAGCCTTGAGAATAAACATAGGCTATTCGAGATGAAAGGAACTTAAAGATCTTTAATTTTAAAGCTAAAAAATCTGAGAGTAGGGCTTCCCTGGTGGCGCAGTGGTTGGGAGTCCGCTTGCCGATGCAGGGGCTGCGGGTTCGTGTCCCGGTCCGGGAGGATCCCACATGCCGCGGAGCGGCTGGGCCCGTGAGCCATGGCCGCTGAGACTGCACATCGGGAGTCGAAAAAAAAAAAAAAAAAAAAAAAATGAGAGTAAACAAGTTAAGCCACCTCCCCATAGTCACAGAGCCAGTTGTCAGCAGTAATATTCTGAACCAGAACTGAGCTTCTGTGAAACTGAGCCACATGTCCTTGGTAAAAACTGTGCTGGGTAACAAAGTGAGGGCTTCATGGAAATTTGTGGAACAGCAAAAACCATGACAGATTATTTCATCTTGGATGCAGTGGATGTGTCTAGATTTCTTTACTTGATTCACTTCTAAGAGCGGGGAATTGGACAAATGGCCAGAATAAAGAAAAAGGGCAAAACATGGAAATGTTCACAGAAACTCACCTCGCATTTCTCTTCTACAACAGAGTCATCTAAATTCAGAAGCTTACAAACCAAAAATGTAAACTTTCTGTTTCTTTTTATCCTCATAAGGCTACTCTAGTTTGAATATTATGACCTTGATTTCTTCTCTTGTGAAACAGCTTTCCTTTTTCCTTTTCTTTTTTTTTTTTGCCTTTGTTGTCCCATCCATAGTTTTGCTTTCCTCTATACTATCTGGTAGACTAACTCTTAAAGGTAAAATGGTTTGAACCATAATACTAGAGGGCTAGCTCTTTGTAAGAGCCACAGGGGCTCATGGAGTTTCTTAATAAAGAGAAAACCAGTATTAAGAAATAAAGAGAAAAAGATATCACTCTAAAAATTAATGAAAAGCTATTGAATTAACTTAGACCACCCATACCAGGCTATTTGAAGCTTTCCTATATAAAGATAGCCTCTCCTGTTTGGGAAAACTTTAAAGATCTTTGTCTTCCATTTTTAGAATTAACAACAACAAAAGACAAGGCTGCAAAAGGCTGCTGTTGATAATAGAGAGTGGAAAGAGTGAGTTTTCTTGATTGAAATTTTTTTCCAGGGCCTGATAGCCTATTCTGTTTCCAGGTGTTTATAGATTCGTAGGCAAGAGACCAGCCTTTCATTTGGTTGAGCCTGAGGCAGAAGTGAATGAGATCCCCAGTGTTGACTGGAAATGGGTGAATCACTTAACCACACCTAGCAGTCACTTAGACTCCCTGGGCTCCCGTGGAATCATTTGTAAAACAGGTATTCTTTTAGGTTAACATTCATGGTTGTTATTAGGTGGGGATATTTTACAAATAACAAATATGCAATATGAAGAAAATTCACTTTAACTCCTTTCTGTCTGCAATCTGTATCACCTCTCTCTTCTGAATTCTTATCCCCATGAGTTGCAATGCATTCAACCCATGGTGACATACATTCCACCTATGATGATATACATTAATCTTCCCTGAATAGTATTAAAACAATCAAGGGATATTTCTGGGCCAAAATACGTACAAGACATTAAGATTTTGAAACTTACACATAAACACACACAGACATACATTCACTTCACCCAACACATACTTTTAGGGACTGAAGAGAAAAAGAAACTAAGATGATTAAATAAGTTTTAGATTATCCATTTAATGGCCCTCACCTCTGTCAGTGGTTCTGCATGTTGCTGAACTCACAATCAGCATGTGTAGAGTATTAATTATCCTGATTTTTTCCCATTTATTATTTGAAAGTCTGAACATCATAAAGGAGAAGAACTTGAGCCTTGTAATGAAACAGAAGTGAATTCAAAAGCTAGCAGTTCTTCTATAAGATTCATGGCATTTGGCAGACTTCTTAACCTCTATAGAACAATTTCTTTGTAAAAGGGGACTCTAATAATAGCATCTATCACACAAGATTATTTACATGATAAAGTAAAATAATACTAACAAAATGCTTAGCATAGCATCGAGTTCATGGTAAGGTTCTAATGAATGTCTGCTTTTATTATCATCTCATATATGCATTGACACACATTATTTTCATTGTTTCATGGTATTCTAGAAAATTAATCAACCATGTTCTTTCTTTTTTCTCTATTTACTACTAGGAATTTGGGTTAAATTTATTTGGAGATATAAGTCTCATTGCTATAAATATCTACGTAGTAAATACTGTTTTCTGATAAGTTTATTTTCTTGAGGGTTATTCTAGCTGGAAACAAAATTAAATGGGAGGTCTTTATGGACCTTCTTAAAAGTTGCCAAATTCTTCTCCAGAGGAAAGTAAACCAATTTACAGAGTATAGTATTATTAAACTTCTTTCTTCATAGATGCACTGAGTTTTCATTATTTTTATTCACTTATTGTAGAAGAATCAGCATAGAATCATACCAAAAATATTTGAATTAGCCTTTCTTTACTAATGGACCAGGGTTTTTTGTTGTTATTGTTTCCCGCTAAGATTAGCACTTCTTCCTGGCTAATCAATTCATTTTCCCTGACCCGTTCGAGAGCCATTTAATGTTTTAAAGCTACACGTGATAACTTATAGTCTCAAAAGATCCCCAGGCTGAGTTCCGTTCCAACATTTCCCTCCTCGTAGCCACTGGACATTTCTTTGCCTCCAACTACGGAGTGAAGCTAAGACTATTCTCAAATATTAGGTATGGTGGGCTAATTTTTTTTAATTTAAATAAAATTAGGGTGACCAAAGACAAGCAAAAAGAAATACTGTCATAATTGCTATGTAGCAACAATTGGAATTGTTGGAAACAGAGTGTAATTTGCAATCTGAAACACTGAGTTTCCATCTTTTGTTTTGATACAATGCACCTTTTGGGGAACAATTCTCCCCATTCCCATATGTCTCATTTTGGCCCACAGACATTGGTACTCCACTTCCTGCCCTCACCTGCTTCTCCCTAAGGGAGGAAGAGTGTCATGAAGTTGATGATTCAGGGGGAGATGCTGAGTGAGCATGAGTTGCTGGTGACCCCCTGTGTTCATTCTCTCCCTGAACTCAAAATGCCCTCACTGCTCTTCTGCATGATAAGCTTAGCAAGGCCAGCTCTGCTCCTACAGTTCTAGGTAAGGAAGTCCAATTATGGTGGGTCCATGCACTCTAATTCTTTATAACCAGTAAAAAAAAAATCAGGTATGTTCCATTCAACCTATCCAAATCCTGTGTTCTATTTCTTATTTGGTTTAGAATTCATGAGAGAAGAAAAAAGTGCCATTCACTGGTCATATAAAACCCCACCCAGCTTAGTATCTGTAGTCACTAAACGTCAAGGATACAGAGTCGTACTGCTTGGTTCAACTCCTATGTGATTCTTATTAGCTGGGTGAAAGACAAGTTATATAGCTTCTCTGACCTCCAGTTTTCTTATCTGTATAAGGGAGATAATAATAGTACATACCTCAAAGAATTGTTTAAAGCAGGAGTTGGCAAACTTTGGCTCTCTGGGACAAATCCAGTCCAGTCTTTATTTTTGTAAATAAAATTGTACTGAAATGTACCCATGCCCATATATTTGCATATTGGCTATGGCTACTTGCACGCTGTAACAGCAGAGCTAAGTAGTTGTAAAACAGACCATATGGCCCATAAAGACTAAAATATTTTCTATCTGTCCCTTTACAGAAAAAGTCCCCTGGTTTAAAAGATAAAGCAAGAAATGAGGTATGCATACAAAACACAGAGCACTGGACATGACAAGAGTAAATTCTTATAATGTGTTAGCTATTATTATTGTTATCTATTAAGAGGTAGTGTATCATAGTGATCAACAGTACTGATTCTTTAGCAAAACTGTAGAGGTTCAAATCTCAGCTCTACAACTTATCAATTCTGTCATCTTAGGCAAGCCACATATTTTTTTTGAATCACAATGTACTCATCTGCAATGTGAATATAATAATATCTAGTGCATAAAGTTATTGAGAGGCCTAAATGAGATTATTCACATAAATTAATACTTAGGAGATTGCATGTCACTTATATAAATATTTGCTGTCATCACCATCATCATCATAGCTGTCATTAATTTCCCCCTACAGGATTCCAAAATATAAACTTATTTTGAACACAAGTTCATTGATAATATTATATCTCAAGTAATTCACATATTCATTTAGTAAATATTAACCAACCATCTTGAGGGAGTCAGAGAGTCTCCAGAAATAGAGATATAACTCTTCCTTTCTCCTTAACTTCTGCAGTACAATCAGATCTGTACTTTCAGGTCAAAGCCAAAATATCATGAATTCTTGAAGAAAAAGCACCATCTAAATCAAGTTACTTCATACTAAAACAGGAGGAGTTATCTGCATCCAGCTAGACTACAAACGGGTTTAAAGAGCATCTAAACCCTGGGTTATTGAGCAATTTTAAGCCTTAATAGAGCTCTCATGATTCAAAGATGAATAAACAAAAAAATGATGAAACAGAAGTTGAAAGAGGAGGACGAAAGAATCTTAACAACCCAGAGCGTGAAACATTCTGCAGTGTATAAGGAGATGAATGCCTTACTCAACCCACAGAGCAATGGTGCTCTTTGGGAAATGATTAGGCACAGGAAACAGAAGCCAGCATTAGGTAGCCCCTGTTCAGGTATCAGGAAAATTCAAGAAAAATGACATCCGTGAAACAGTACATGAAAAGATAGCACATCCAAATGGAAAGAGAGCTGACTATATCGCAAGCAAGCGTGAATAAAAGAAACACTGATGAGAGATAAAGAAATAGCTGCAATAAAACCTAAATGTAAAATGGCTGAAAATAAAACACATCAGCAAAGAGGAGAGTCCACGCTGCAGAAAACTGAATCTATGAGGACAAACATTAGACGCACTTCCAGAATCCAGTGTTAAGAGTTACAAGGTCCTATAGAATATTGAGCAGCTTTCCCTCTGCTATACAGTAGGTCCTTGCTGGTTATCTATTTTAAATATAGCAGTGTGTACATGTCAATCCCAAACTTCCAATCTATCCCTCCCTCCGATCATTCCTGCTCGGTAACCATAAATTAGTTCTCTAAGTCTATGAGTCTGTTTCTGTTTTGTAAGTAAGTTCATTTGTATTACTTTTTTGGAAACTAACACATTGTTAATCAACTATGCTGCACTATAAAATAAAATTTTTTTAAGTATGAAAAGAAGAGTTACAAAGTAGAAGTGATGAGAGGAGAAGACATGACAGATACGGAGGCTGGAAAGCAGATATCAAACACTCCAGAGAAAGAGAATGAAGAGTTAGAATGGAAACATTGCTGTTGTATAATTGAAAGACATGTCAGAAAAGGATGGGGTATTCAAATTCCAAATGAATCAAAAGGACCTAAACCTAAAAAGAAAAAAGAAAAGAAATAATTTTGAGGTAGCAGAAAAAGAATATCTGTGTTAATGAAAAAGGAAAAACTATTAAGGCAGAAATAAACAAGGTACATACAAAGAAAGGTTAGGCTGATTACTAATGGCTTAAATATCAGAGAAAATTGAACGAAGTCTATATTGTTTTAATGAAATCTCTAGGTAGGCAAAGTGGAACTCCGATGTAAAGGAAAGAGGAAGATATCCACATGTATACTAATATACCAAAAGTACACCATTGATTTACTTTACCAAAAAAAAAAAAAATTAAGGTGTTCTCTAACAAAAATATGAGATGAGTCAACATAAAAATAAGAATGAGGACATGATTGCACAGAGTGGATAGAGATGAGCAATGCAAGTAATTAAACATAAAACTGAATTTTAAAATGATCTGACTATGACTATTAGACAATCCAAATGCCACAGATATGTCTTATGTGAGAAAATAAGAAGTGGAAAACAATATTTTTGTTTAAAATAAATGAGACACAGATGGTTGGATCGGCAATATGTGTATTTCAAAATGTATATGTTCCAGGAAAAATCCTAGGAAATGTAAAGTGTCGTGGATGATTGAACAATACAGACCAAGTACACACTTCACTCACTCACAAACATAGGAAAAAAGCTCCTATATTCACAGTAAATACCATCAATATCTATAATAAAATAATATTTTAGATCATAGCCAAATACATTTTCCTTTGATTTTCAAGGATGGGTGAATATTATAAAACCTATTAACATAATTTAAGACTATTAGTTTAAAGTAATAATCATTTTTCTAGATACCAAAAAGACTCATCATCCAATCCTGATTTTTTAGTTACTAAGCTAAGAAAAAAGAATAATTAATAAAGAGGACGTTGAACATTAATACCAAACCAACAGACATTTTACTTAATTCTTAAATACTTAGAGTCATTCTCATTCTGAAGCGAGATTCACAATGAAGTTGCCCATAAAATCATCATCATCATCTTTAAACTGTGTTCTCAAAACTGAGCAGGTTATAGATAAGAATAAAAAGTAAGCAAAGCTAATTGTCAAAATTTATAAATGATACTATGATTTATCTAGAAAAACAGAAAAATCTAGGGGAACACTTTTAGGTATAACTACAGAGACCAGTGAAGTTACTAATAAGCGTATCAATAATCAAGAATGTTCCTGTATAACTAAGACAACCACTTACAAAAATATGATGAAAAAGATGCTTTTTGAGTAACAAGAAAATTTTAAATGTTAAGATTAAAAGCTCATGATAATACATCAAGGAAGTACATAAAAAAAAAAAAAAAGGTTACAAAAGAACCCCTACAATACTTTGTGAACATCAAAGAAGATCTGAATAAGTGGAACAAAATATCAGGTTTTGAAAAAGTCATATAGGCAAATAGTCAATAGGTGAAAACACCCTATAATTTTAATGCAACTTGAGTTAAAATCCCAGTGCTTTCACTTTGGGCAGGTAACAACTCATTATAGAGTTTATTGGCGAAAATTTAAAAAGGAAAATAGCAAAGCACATTTTTAAACAAATACACACATAAATACATTAAGTGGCAAATATAAGTATATGTAAACATGTGTTAAACAATACTAATAAGGTGGTGCTTGCAACATCATAGGTTTAAATTACACAGTTACAACATTAAAACTATGTGTTCCTGGCAGATAGATTAACGGAACAGAATATAAAACCCAAAGCATATATATATATATACATATATACCAGGTACATGCATATGTAAATACTATATAATAAGCTGACATATTAATCAGTGTTAAAGGATGGATTATTAAGTAATTGCTGTAGCAAATGTTTAACAATATAGCAAATGGTTAACAACTGTTAAAAATGGTTAACAATTTAGAAATGCAGACTTATTCAATAGTGAAAAAATGTAGAGGAATTACAATATGTAAATATACTCATTATAAACTTACCTACTTCAGTTGAATTAACACATTCTTACAGTGCATGTGAATTATTTGTTATTAGACTGAGGCAGATAATTTTATCAAAGGTAAAAGAAAGAAAGAAGAAGACTGAGAAACATATCTATGTAAAAACAAATACATCCAAAGTCAATAAACTATGTAAAAAACATGAAAGGTTAATGGGGAAATATTTGAAATATCCAAGACAAACAGAAGTAGAATATCTTTAATATAGAAATTGAATTTAAATGTAAATTTTAAAATGATTATTAAAAGAATAAAGAACAAAAGATATTATTTGGATATTTATTCTAAAAAAGAATACTAATGAAACAGAAGCATGTAATCCATTTCAGAAAAGGTCAAAGTATGAATTAAAACAGCACCCCATTTCCACCTATAAATTGCAAAGATTTTAATGCAAAAACAATCATTGTATCTAGAAGATGAGGTAGGAGAAAATATAGACAACCTTGGTTTTGGCAATTATTTTCTTTTTTTTTAACATCTTTATTGGAGTATAATTGCTTTACAAAGCTGTGTTAGTTTCTGCTGTATAACATAGTGAATTAGCTATACATATACATACATCCCCATATCTCCTCCCTCTTGCGTCTCTCTCCCACCCTCCCTATCCCACCCCTCTAGGTGGTCACAAAGCACCAAGCTGATCTCCCTGTGCTATGTGGCTGCTTCCTACTACTAGCTATCTATTTTACTTTTGCTAGTGTATATATGTCCATGCCACTTCATCCCAGCTTACCCTTCCCACTCCCCGTGTCCTCAAGTCCATTCTCTATGTCTGCATCTTTATTCCTGTTCTGTCTCTAGGTTCCTCTGGCAATTATTATCTTAGACACAACACCAAAGGCATAATCCATGAAAGAAAGAATTGTTAAGGTAGACTTCATAAAAATTAAAGATTTTTGCTCTGTGAAAGGTACTATGAAGAGCATGAAAAGACAAGCCACAGACTGGGAGAAAATATTTGAAAAAGCACATCTGATAAAAGACTGTTATCCAAAATATGCAAAGAACTCTTCAAAATCAAAATAGGGAAATAACCTGATTAAAAAATGGATCAACAACTTAAAAGACACCTCACTAAAAAATGATATACAGACGGCAAATAAGCATATGAAAAGATGCTCCACACTCTCTGTCATCAGGGAAATGCAAACTAAAACGAGATACAATTACAAATCTATTAGAATGGCCAAAATCCAGAACACTGACAACACCAAATGCTGACAAGGATGCAGAGCAACACGAACTCTCGTTCATTGCTGGTGGGAATGAAAAATGGTACAGCCGCTATAGAAGACGGTCTGACAGTTTCTTACAAAAACTAAACATACTCTTACCATACAATCCAGTGATCATGCTCTTGGTATTTACCCAAAGGAGTTAAACATTTATGTCCACACAAAAACCTGCACACATATGCTTAGAGCAGCTTTATTCATAATTGCCCAAACTTGGAAGCAACCAAGATGTCCTTCAGTAGGTGGATGGATAAGTAAACTGTGATACATCCAGACAATGGAGTATTATTCAGTGATAAAAAGAAATGAGCTATCAAGCTATGAAAAGACATGGAAGAAACTTAAACATATATTTTTAAGAGAGAAACAGCCAATCTGTAAAGGCTACATACTGTATGATTCCAACTAGAGGACATTTTGGAAAAGGCAAAACTACGGAGGTAGTAAAAGGGTCAGTGGTTAACAGAGCTTAGCAGAAAGGAAGTGATGAATAAAGGGAGTGCAGAGGATTTTTAGTGGAACTACTCTGTATGAGACTATAATGATGGATACACGTCATTTTACATTTGTCCAAACCCATTAAATGTATAACACCATGAGTGAAACCCAATGTAAACTCTGGACTTTAGGTAAGCATGATGCGTCAATGTCAGTCCATCAATTGTCACAAATCTACCAGTCTAGCAGAAGATATTGGTAATGGGGAAGGCTATGCATGTGTGGGAGCAGGGTGTATATGGAAAATCTCTAACTTCCTCTCAATCTTGTTGAGAGCTAAAACTTCTCTAAAAAGTAAAGTCTATTTTGAAAAATGTGTTTATAAAGTTTCAAGGAAAGGAACTCCTATACATGGTTGTTGAGGGTTTTTTAATCTATTTATTCATAGGTGAAAAAGTAATCTAATTTCACCAAAATGTTGACAATGGTTATCCACAGGTAGATGGATGGTGTGTGATTGAAGACAGGAGTAGGGATGTGTTTTTGTTGTTTGATTTCCAAATTATATTTTCTTATTCAGAAAGACAAAAGTGTATATGTTTTAAATGAAAACCAAGTGTCTTTAATTATTAAAAAGCCTAATTAGGTTTTCTAAAGTCTATGAAAGATTTTTATTTTTTCCGTGTTGTTTCATCAAACTGAAGAGAGGATTAAACTAATTTATCTTGATGCTAAGGGAAGCCCCGGTTAAGGCAGTGGGACTGTAACTTGGGAGAATAGGTGAGATATTAAGCTATTGCTAAGGCTCAGGTCGGAAACGCTGAGCTTTCTGTTGTTATTAATGGAAGGACAAATGGAGAGAGGGGAGCTGAGCTGAAGAGTGGAAAGGCACTGGAGGGATACAAATCAAGATGAAAGGTGGCTGACTCGGCAAAACTGTTAAATGACTTTGCAAAAGACCTGTCACAATGGATAAACGGCCCCTCCTGAAGAAGCAGCTTAGCATTCCTGCAGTGCACACACAATTATTTCCAGGGATGAGACTGACAGGAAGGAGAAAGAAAGACGAACGGCAAGAAGATCTAAAGACGCCTTAATGAGTCTGCAGACATTTCTTAAATGAGCAACTGGGAAGAAGAGAGCTATAGAAGAAAAACCAAAACAAAGAGCGCATGTACTTCATTTTCAGCTTCAGCCACTGGGCAAACAACCACCATTCTGCCCTTTCTCTGCTCATGAAAAACGGTAAGTTGCTCTGTGGATGCTGACTACACTCTAATTGTTTTTGTGGTAAGTGAGGCATAAAACCTATTGTCAAAAAGCATGATGTCCACGGCGTACAGCCAGCCTTTATCTTCCCAGTAGATCACTCCCAGGGGTTAATGTTGTCAGAGAGACCCTCAAAATAACATGTGCTCGCATTTCTTTAAGGCAGACTTTCAGGTCAGAGCTCCCCTTTTTTCTCTAGTATCTCCTTCTCTGCAAGAAAAGAAGAACTTTCCTCAAGTATGTAACCCTGTTATGTCAAATAAAGGCCGCACACCCAAGGAAAAGAGGCAGGAGTCGGCGGGAGGGTAGCATAGGTCTCCTCTCTAAAGCTTATGGAGAGTTGTACTGACAAACATTAGTTACACCCTTTGTATTATAGTAAGAACCCCTGTTGCTAACACAATTCTTAGGATTCACTCTGCTGATTATTATATCTCGTGATTTAGTTCTATTCATCAGAAACGAATCAAAGGTACTCAAACAGCTTGCTGCTGGTTTCAAACCAATAAATGTCATTTTATTAAGTTTCCCTCTGCCAGCCTTTAATGATTATACACTTACTGGCAGGAATATTTTCTGGGTCAGGACATTTTCAGTGTAATTTCCCTTTCAACCATTAGTTCTCAGGTCCTTTGGGCAGGAACCATGATTTGTTTGGATCACCTGCCTCCATGAGTAGAAAAGTATATTATGATACAAACGTTTGGGTGAAATAGGCAGTTTTCACCCTGCTGCTCTCCACCAAGCTCCACGCCTCTCAAATTTAATTGAAATCTTTTCAAAACACACAGATTAATCACACCCTTTGTAGGTATCCTGCCCTTAAGAAGCCGTACCAGCCTAAGAAGGGTCAGAGGTCACGGGAAGACTTCAACCTTCAGTATTCTCGGACTGGTTGTAACTGAAAAATTACTAGTCAGTTGTGTGGGATGGCATGGAGGGCAGGTAATACTATGTTCTTATGATAACCCACACAGCGGCCACTGCATTTGGAGCCTGACACCAAATTCTTTAGACTTGAATTAGAAAAGGCACTTCTTTGATAGATTTCTTCTTGTTCCAGTTTACAGGCAACTAATCCTCACTGCATTGGATCAAACAGACGGGCACAATCAATTCAGGGAAAGCAAGCAATGCCAGGTCTGCTCAGCCTTCCCTCAATGAGCAGCAGAGGGGGAGGGGGGGAGATGGAAAGAAAGAAAACGCAGGCATGCCTGCGCTCAGGATAGCTTAGCAAAGGCAAAGATGAAAAGACAAGTTGAAATATATATCCTGGCAGATGGAAGCGCTTGCTGTCAGAGGGAGAAGCTGAAACACCAACCACGATGCCAAGCACACCAAGCCTTCAGGCTCTGAGGGGTGTTGAAGGAGCTGGGGCAGACGGAAGTGGTTGTGATGTCAAAACGAAATTGGCACAGTGACTTTAGGGAGGGAAGAAGTCTGGATTTACTTAAGTCTCCATAGTCTGTGATCTATAGCATCGTGTGATGAGCAAGTTAAATATTGCACTGAGGTAATTAAGTCTCAGAGAAACCAGTGCCTTCCAAAGCAGTATTAATTTACACTGCTAGATCTTTCTAGGCTTGATTGGCCATTTGGTGAGAAGTCACACTGGAACGGCAGCCTAACGGTGGCAGGAGGAAAATTCACGAAAATGAGCTAGAAATAGGATGCCCCAGTATTAGCGGTTTTCTCTCTGCCTTGGGACATGAAGTGCATGACAAGACGTTTCCTCATCTACCGGCAGGCACTCCCTCACCCAACAGCTCAATCCCCCGCTCCAACGCTTTGCTTAAAAGGTGGGCAATGACTTAGCATTCTTTGACTCCTCTGACGTTTCCTGATCTCTCTTCTCTCCCATGGCCTTTATATCTTCCCTTCTTGCCCCCGAATACAACTTGTCTACAGTACAGGGCATCAAAAGGGCTTCTGCGGATATCAGTTCTCCCTCTCCTGACTCTTTAAAGATCCTCACTGTTCTCAGAGATCCATCCTTTCCCTGCCATGGCTGTGAGTCAGTTTCTCTGGGCCAGCGTATTCATCATCATCATGTATTCTGAGACAGAACACTGCTTTTTAAGAATGGGAAGATTAAAACATTTCTTGTCCCCAAGTGCCTGGATATTAGCAGCGAGATTGCCAGATTTTAGCTAATGACTCCAAAGTGACATCAGCATACATATAAACACATAACTGGCAAACATAAGCACAGTAAATGTGCACGTGTGTCGTTAATTTGCATCTTCTTTGCCACGAGCAAAACTTAATAAAAATACATATTTATAAATGTATGTAGCTTTATATGTGCATTTATGTACAAGTAAGCAACATCCTCCTTGTCTTCAGCAGGAAGTAAGGATGCCCCGAGTCTGGTTCCAATGGAGCACTACTACCCTACCTTGATTTGGCAGCTTCTCCATAGAATTCTCTCTGTCAAAGACCCACAGGTCCGCATGACTTTCACTTCCCAGATATTCTCCAATGGAAACACAAAGGTTCAAACAGTGAGCAACTTACCGCTGGAGGTGGTGGTCCAGAGATGACTCCTCAGCATTCAGTAGAGCTGCTGCACAGGTCAGCAGCTGATGGCTGCAGCTTACAGATTTGAGTTCCAAGATGAGGAGGCCCAAGCAGAACATAGATCCCATCTCCTCCAGTTCACTGGTACCAAACTGTAGACCCTGTCAGTTAAACAAAGCACTCAACAGTGAGTATAGGATGGAAACCGAGTGAAGACAATCTGCGATTAAGAGGAAGGACACCTGGACATAGGCCTATCACAAAAAATTAAGAACTAATAGCATTTATCAGCCACTGCCCAATGTGTTTTGTTGTGGGATTTGTGGCTTAGTGGTTCTCAGTCTGCATTACATTAACCTTCAGGATTTCCCAGAATTACTCCCAAGACAGCAATGACCGGGTAGGGGTACTAGAGGGCAGGCAGGAGGTGTACGTGGAGATCCAGGAGTCACCTCCCCCCACTTTAGATAAAGCAGCAGTGCTTCTATCTGTATTTTACAAAAGGGTTTCACAGCTGAAACCAAAGTCTGTAAACAATATTACTAAGAGATACCCTTTTTCTCCCATAAATTTGCCAACCAACGGAGAAGAATGAGGGAGATCTCTCACATACAAACACTAAGAACTTAAAAAAACAAACTCATTTACCATTTATTTAGAACCACCTATTCAGCTGTACTAAGATAACACATGAAAGCAAAGCCATGACATTCATGCTATGCTATTATTCACGAAGTTAACAGATAATAATAACAATGAACAAACAACTTTATTGAGCATTTACTATGTCCAGTACTGTTCTGAGCCCTTTTACATGCATTAACTCAGTGAATCCTTAACAAAGTCCTATGAGGTAGATATTGTTACTGTATCCATTCCACAGAGAAGGAGATTTAGACCCATAGAATTGATACTTTATCCATGCCCTCCCAGCTAGTACATAATAGAGCCTCATAAATCACTTCTGACTTAACCACTCAACAAACAGCTTTATGTAGTCTAGGAGGAACTCTATTACATGGTGAGGTAGAAAGTGCATGGTTTTTGAAGTTAGATAAAAATTGGATTTGAATCCTGATTTTACTATTTTCTGACTGTGTTATCTTAGATATATGAACATTCGCCTTGATTTTCTCATTCATAAAAGGGATTATAATTCTTCCCTCTATATACTTAGATAAGTCATGATAGGAATATTTCAAAGTCCCCCAATATTGATCAGTAATAGCTCAATTTTTCTTTCGTTCATCCTATAAAGATATTTAATATGACAGAATTCAATGTGGTCCTGAGGTCTTCATGTTTATAAAGTACATTTGACTTAAATGAAAAAGAATCAATTGTTGAATATTATAAGAAATAGATTTTCCATCCAAAGAACAGTGATCAAGAAGACAGGGATGTGATAGTAAACATTTGAAAAGATTGGCCAAAAGTATCCCAAGGCAAAAAAAATTCCAAGCCAGGAAACTGTAAGCGTCACAAAAGAATTTCTAGGTAAAAGGATAAAGAAATGTGTAAAGTCCTCAAGTTTATTTTATGTTTTTAATTTATTTTTTGTTTTTTTAACATCTTTATTGGAGTGTTATTGCTTTACAATGGTGTGTTAGTTTTTGCTTTATAACAAAGTGAATCAGCTATATCCCCATACCTCCTCCCTCTTGCGTCTCCCTCCCACCCTCCCTATCCCACCCCTCCAGGCGGTCACAAAGCACCGAGCTAATCTCCCTGTGTTATGCAGCTGCTTCCCACTAGCCATCTATTTTACGTTTGGTAGTGTATATATGTCCATGCCACTCTCTCACTTTGTCCCAGCTTGTTTTAGCTGTTCAAAAATGTGATTTTCTGCATGTTTGGACACCTGTTTTCCTGAAGAAAGGAGACATTACTTCAGAGTTAAGGGAAGTCTGTTGTTCCATAAACAACGGCAGTGGGAAGGGAAAGACGTGTTTAACAAGTTATTTTCCTTAGGTCAATGGAAAAGAGCACTTTTTACAGAGAGAGAAAAATCTCAGTCTCTTTCCATGTGCCACAGCTCTGAGGGCTGATACTTTTCCTCTGCCCATTTTCCTGGCTGCTTTTCTTCATTCTGGAAGGGCTGTCTTGGTCACACCCTCCTCCTCAGTCAGAAGCAGGAGGCCTCCTCTTACATGTGTTACCCCAGCATCCAGCTGAACAGACAACAGTCCAAAAGAAGGAAGAGTCCTGGCGGAAATAAATCTCACAGCACGCACCATATTGCCAGGTCAGGGGCAATTTCTTCATACAAGTCAACTTCTGTACAACAGCAGACAAAATGATAGTGTTTTCATAATGCAAAAATAGTCCCATATCTCCGATATTGGTCTGTTTATTTCAGCCAATGGTTGGTATTATAAAATGACTATTCTAGAAGACCTTGAATCATGGAACTTATACCATGTATTGGCTGTGGGGTCTTGGGTAACACTTACTCTATTTCACCCTCTACTATCAATCTCACTTGAGTACCCTATACTTTTTACTCTCACACAGTATCAAAAACATTTGTTTATCCAGGAGCTTCCCTGGTGGCTAAGTGGTTGAGAGTCCGCCTGCTGATGCAGGGAACACGGGCTCGTGCCCTGGTCCGGGAGGATCCCACATGCCGCGGAGCGGCTGGGCCCATGAGCTATGGCCGCTGAGCCTGCGCGTCCAGAGCCTGTGCTTCGCAACGGGAGAGGCCACAACAGTGAGAGGCCCGCGTACCGCAAAAACAAAAAAACAAAAAAAACATTTGTTTATCCAAACGGCCTCCTTTTACCTCCCACACCCAGCCTGGAGTGAAATCCTCAAAGGCAAGGACTGAGCAGTATCTGTTTTTTTTACATTCCTGGCATGGAATACATAGCCTGTCATATAGCATGTCGTCCATATATTAAAAAGGGATAAGTAATGGTTATAAATCGGTGGGTATAGAAAGGCATGGACGGAGTGCCTCTTGGATATTTATTATATTTGTTAAGTGAAACTTCATTTCTCTGAGTAACAAATAGAGGAATGCCTTTAAATTATGTTCTCCCATTGTTAAAGGTCATGAGCATTTTTTAAAGTCTTATTTTATTTTTGCTCCAGGAGGTGCATTCACTCCCTGGATATGTTTGGGGAAACAGGTGGATAAAATTTAGAAATTCTGTTATATACTTTGGTCACTTACCATGTACTCACAGCAGCAAGGCTTTGGGTTAGTTTAAAAGTGCATCTTAATAAAACAGAGACCCAATTTTCCTCTCTCCCAGCTTAGTTGTGTTAATTCGGCTTTGCTTTTCATAGCCGATGACAGAAAGCCTGACTATAGTGGCTTAAACATAAATAGAGCTTTATTTTCTGCATACTATAAGTTTTGGTGGGTATGAAGTTCGTGGCATTATTTCAGTGTCCTAACAAAATCAGGGTCACTTTATCTGCCATTCTCCTGGTTTTCTCAACATGACTACAAGATGGCTGCTGTAGCTCCAGCCAGCACATCATCATTCAAGGAGGGAGAAAGAGAAAGTGGGGGGGGAGGAGGTGACAGCATACTCTTGCTTACACTTTATTGGCCAGAACTGTGTATTATAATAAAGCAAACTCCAGCTTTACAATGGTCTGGTAAATGAACATTTTAGTTTGTTCATCCTCTTTAATAAAGACATGTAAGACAGAAGAGTGTTAGAAACAAGCGTTGGGTGAGCCAACAATGTCTGTCATATCAATATTCAGTTACCAAGGCTGCCAGAAAGTATAGGTGCCTATCTTTTCATCACATTGGTAAGCAAAACTCACTAGCACAATTCTTTATATATATATACACACACATTAACTTTTCTTGATAATCTACCCCAAAATAAGTCAAACTCATAAGTACATCTGAACCCAAAGTTGCCTACCAACCTCATCCTCACTTAATTTTTAAATATTAATATGGGAAGAATATTTGTGTTATTACAGAAAATCACTTATTTTAATATTTATGTTATTGCAGAAAATTACATATTGGTAAGACATACACAGAATCCACAAAAGATAAGTTTATAAATCATGAATACTGATAAATGGTGAGCAAAAGAGGAAAAATAATTAAAAAACAAACATGGAAAAATGTTCTTATTACCTAAATAAAAATGCCTCTTACACCCAGCATATTGGTAGATATATATATTCAGATTTGTAATATTTAGTGCTGACTCATGATGAAAGCTGGCACATATCAAAATACATTGACTATGTGACATGATAATATCACTTCTGGGAACTTTTCCTAAGGAACTGATTCTAAATAAAAGTGAAGCCATATGTACAAACTGTATATTATATCAAGGTTATATATAATAATTAAAATTTGAGAGAAATAAAAGTCTAAATATCTAATAAGGAAAAAAATGACTAAGGAAATTATAATGGAATAAATTTTATGACATATAATGAAGTCACTAAAATGATAATTATACAACAATTTAACAATATGGAATATGTTTATGATTTAATGATAGGTGTGAAAAGCAAAATCCAAAGCACATAATGATGTGATTTCTGGTGAAGACTTAGAAATGAAAATTCCTCATGCTCTCTTTGGCAGCACATATACTAAAATTGGAACAATATAGAGAAGATTAGCATGGTCCCTGCACAAGGATGACACGCAAATACGTGAAGCATTTCATATTTTATTTTACCAGGGGAAGGGATAGATTGGGAGTTTGGGATTGACATGCACACACTGCTATATTTAAAATAGATAATCAACAAGGACCTACTGTATAGCACAGGGAACTTTGCTCAATATTATGTTACAGCTTAAATGGGAAAAGAATTTGAAAAAGAGCAGATACATGAATATGTGTAACTGGATCACTTTGCTGTACACCTGAAACTAACACAACATTGTTAATCAGCTACACTCCAATATAAAATAAAAAGTTTAAAAAAAGCCATTAAAAAAAAAACCTCACATACACTTTCAGACACCATTGCTATGATTTGCCAATATTACACAAACATTTGGGGGAGGGGGCTCTATAATATCAATAAAACATCCATGTAAGAAATACTTTTTAAAGTTATTGCTCCCTAGAAAAATGTTTAAAAAGCTATATGAGGTATGCCAATAGACTATTGTAATTCCATTTAGCAGTTGTAAGATCTTCTCTTTATCTTTTATATTCTGAAGTATATTTAGATTTATTTCTTTTGTGTAATTCAGTGACACTAAAGATTGGTGTCTTTCATTAGTTCTAGAAAAGTGTCACCCATTATCTCTTGTAATAATTTATCACCCCCATTCCCTATCTCCTCAATAACTCTTAGCTCTACTTTCATATTTTTATTTCTTTCTATCACTGTGATTCTGAATACTTTATATAAATATTCCACTTTAATAATTCTCTCTCCAGCTTCATTGAACCGTCTCTTTAACTCATCCATCTCAAAAACTGTCTCTAAAACACTAAAAACACAGTTATTTATATTCTCTACCTGATTATCCTTGAATATAGTCTTTGCATGCAACATTTGTTGGTTTGATTTTTCTGTTTAATGTCAATAATGTATGCTTGTTTGCTCAAATATTTTATGATTTTTCAAAATTTCTAAATTTATATTTCTTTTCATTCAAAGAAAGTCTTTGTGGATTGATTTTAATGCTCTTGCCTCCAGAAAGAACTTGTGTTTTCCTCCCCTGGGCACTTGGGGACAACAAATCAAGGACCATTATAGGCTGAGGTTTTGGCTTGAGGCCTTTTGGGCTACACTGTACCACTGAAATATGACTCCAAATCTGCTTGAAGGAGGGTTTGTGTTGAGAAATTACGAATAAAGACTTTTCCATTTTTTTCCTGCTCTACCCGAAGCAATGGCCAAGACAGTCAGGCAAACCCACTTACTTGCTTCACAGATTGTGGTTTCACTAGTTTACTGACTGCAAATGTCATTTTTGGAGGTTCTGGCTTTGTGTGATTAAGTCTTCAATTAGTCCTCACATCTTGCATGGGCCTCTCTTTGTGTCCGAAAACCCAAGTTATAAGTGGATAGGGATTAATATCTGCCCCAAAGACCTACAACAATGTCTGGCAAAGCCTATCTTTTTAACAAAACTAGGCTTCATTGAACACCCTCTATAAACATACACAGAGGGAAGACATTACACCTATGTAGAAATACTGCAGTTAAAAAGGGTGGCACTCAAAGGACACCAAACAAGTACATTTACTACCAGAGATGAGAAAAATCTGGGACATTTCTTGTTTATATTCTTGGAAAGAATCAAGAGTATACTGCATTGGTGAAAGTGTAGCAAAAGGCATGATGAGAGAGTAAAAGCACAGAAGAAATTGTACTATTGAGATGGAAAGTACAATGTCTAAGTTAAAAGACATTGGAAAGAGTTAACAAACTGTTTGATGCAGAAAATAAAATTCATTTTGTATAGGACAGCTTTGAGAAATTTTCCAGTATCTCAAGGGAAAACTAGATAAACAAGACAAGTTAAATATATAAATAAGAACTGTAGAACAGATTCAGGCACTTGATCTTGGACTTTCTTGGACTTTCAGACTAGGTAGTATGGGAGTCATAACAGAAGTCAAGAAAAAGAAAAAGAGAGAAAAAAGCATGAAGAAGAGAAGAAAGAAATTCCTTACATTAAAAAAAAAATCTGAGTCTGCAGATCAAACAAGCTCATCAAATACATGTGTTATAATTAATGAAAAGGAACAAAAAAAGTATAAAGATCCCTATAAATAATCAAAATTAAATAGTAAAATTTGCTCACACCACTAAATACCAAAGACAATGAAGCAACAACATACAGAATTGAGGAGAAAATAGTGTGCCTGAAAAATGTTGTTTATGTGTGAGGGGCCTTAGGAAGATAAACCCAAGGAAGAGAAAGAATTAAACACAGACCACACATTGAGAAGGAAAATTTCAGAATTTCTTTTAAAAATATTGTTGTAACCCTTTTATAATAACCAATACATGAAAACAACCTAAGTATCTATCAATGAATGAATTGACGAAGAAAATGTGATATAGATAAAGGTATAGATATAGATATATTAGGATAGTAGTCAACCATAAAACAGAAGGAAATCCTGCCATTTGCAACAACACGGATAGACCTTGAGCGCATTACGCTAAGTGAAATAAATCAGAGAAAGACAAATACTGTATGATCTTACTTATATGTGGAATCTGAAAAAAACAAACATTGATACAGAGAACATATTGGTGGTTGCTACAGGTGGGCAGGTGGAAGGTGGGCAAAATGGGTGAAGGTGGTCAAAAGTTACAAACTTACAACTGTAAAATAAGTCCTGGGGATGTAATGTGCAGCATAGTGACTATAGTTAATAATACGGTATCATATATTTGAAAGGGAGTAAATCTTAAAGGTTCTCATCACAAAAAAAGTTGTAACTATGTGTGGTGATGAATATTAACAAAACATGATGATCATTTCTCAATATATACATTTATCAGATCACTTTGTACAGCTGAAACTAATGTAATGTTATATGCCAATTATAACTCAATAAAAAGTGGGAAAATATTAGCATAACCCTAAAACCAAAAAACTGATCACTATAGCACATAAATAAAGCAGCAAGACAAATAATTAATTATACAGCATGGTCTAGAGAGTATTTTTCTAAGAATGACATGGGGTTGGTTTTATTAGGAAATCTACTAACAGAAATGTTAACACATAGAGATCAAAAGGCAGAAGAGAAAAGAGAACAACATCAACAAAAAAAAAACCAGGACCTTCTGTATGCATCCATTTCTAATACAAGTCTTAGTATATAAGCCCACAAGGCACTTACTAAACCTGAGAGGGCAGCATGGCATGGTAGGTGTAAACACAGGCCTGGAGCCCAGATTGCTAGGGCCTCAATCTCAGTGCTGTGCTAACTGTATGGCCATCGGGGAAATCATTTGACCTATCAGTGCCTAATTGTCTTATCTGTAGAGTGGGAATAATAATGATAATAATAATACCACTATCTATCTCATGGAGCTGCTGAGATAATTCAGTGAGTTAACATATACAAAAATTTAATTTAGTACGAGGCTCATTTCACATTATACAAGTATTTATTATTATCAATAATAATATCAAATGCCTATATAAAACCAAAAGTCAAAATTATACTTGGCATACCCAATCCTTACTAAAACTATGGTATACTCTCACTACTGTTATTTACTATTATTTGGCAGGTTCCAAACAATTCAATAAGATAAGAAAAAATGAGTCATACATATGGAAAGAAGGAATCACATTATTATTTGAAAACTGATTATGTACTAAAACAAACCAAAGGAATCAACTGAAACAGAAAATCTATTAGATATAAGGCAAGAATTGAGTAAGGAGACAGGTAACAAATTAAATATACAAAAATCAATTTTCTTTCTATGAACCAGCAAAATAAATTAAGTATAATAAAAATTCCATTCACAATAGCAACACAACACTAAAATATTTAGGAATGGAATTAATAGTAAGTACTCTAAGGGTTATATGATAAATCCCAGGACTTTACCAAGAGATAACAGGTAAAATTTAAATAAATGAAGAAATATGCTGAATTCTGGGAAAGCAGTGACCAAAAGCATGCAATATCAATTCTCCTCATATCAGTCTATAAAAGCGTAGAAATCAAAACAGCAATGGGGATTTTCAGACTTGGCAAACTAAATCCACTTTAGAAGAATACATGGCAAAAATATCCCAGAATAATTTTGGAATAAAGAGTAAAAATAATGAGGGTTTTCCTTTACAAATAGGCAAAAGATCTTACACATTTACAATAATTTGCTGTTATGGTACTGATGCAAAATATGGCAGCAGATCAAGCGAAGAATGCAGAAAGCACCAAAACCTTGGAATATGTGAAAGTTTGCATATGATAAAAGTGCCTTTCAATTCACCAGGAAATGGATTATGATGGAGCTAAAACAAAAACAACTGGTTAATATTTGAAGTAAAACTCTTAACACAAATACAAAATTATTTAATTTTGATTAAAGAGTTAAATATAAATACTTAAAAATCAAGCAATAATAAAGAATAAAATACAGATTTATATGTTCTACCATCTCCAGACCAGGAGGTCTTTCAATGCATATCCCCAAAGAAAAACCATAAAGGAAAATATTAGTGAGTGGATAAATAAAATATAAATATATCTAAATTGCCTAAAATATTACAAGTGAAACTAAACATAATTTTAATAAAGGGACAAATAACCTCACTTGATATAAAGTGCAAATTACTATAACAATAAAATATCATGATTTGCTTCTCAATTCAGGTTTAGCCTTGATCACTAAATTGTACTGATCTGCTGGTCCAAAGCTATAAAAAGGCACTATCATAGTCTGTTACCAATGGAAGTACATATAGTTTCAGTATCTCCAAAGGACAATTTGAAAATATATTTCAAAAGCCTTAAGAATGTTTAAGTTCTTGAAGTTCATTCAAATTCCAGAAATCATTATTAAGAAAATAATCGTAAGATGAACAAGAAAGTCCTAAATGTGTACCAGTATATTACTAGCCAAATAAGCTTGAGTATATTCACATCATGGAATATTAATATTATGATGTGCTTTGAAGAGACAACACCATGGGGATAATTTCACAATACAGTATTTTTTTAAGTATCTGTGGAATGCTTTAATTTCTTTTTTTTTAATTTTTAATTTTATATTAGAGTATAGTTGATTTACAATGTTGTGTTAGTTTCAGGTGTACAGCAAAGTGAATCAGTTATACATATACATACATCTATTTTTTTCCAGATTCTTTTCCCATATAGGTTACTGTATTACAGAGTACTGAGTAGAGTTCCCTGTGCTATAAGGTAGGTCCTTGTTGATTAACTATGTTATATATAGTAGTGTGTGTATGTTAATCCCAACCTCCTAATTTATCCCTCCTCTCACAACCTTTCCCCTTTGTTAAGCATAAATTTGTTCTCTAAGCCTGTGAGTCTGTTTCTGTTTTGTAAATAAGTTCATTTGATCATTTTTTAAGATTCCACATATAAGTGATATCATAGGACATTCGTATTTCACTGTCTGACTTACTTCACTTAGTATGATAAACTCTAGGTCCATCCATGTTGCTGCAAATGGCATTATTTAATTCAATATAGTATTACAAGCTATAAATCCACTACAGTGTAGTATACCCATTGTGATCCTAATTTTATTAAAAAATTTTTAAACAATTTACATGTACAAAAATGTTAAAAGTAGTTAGAAATGCATGATGATGAGGGTACCCACTTTAATTTTTTTCCTTGTTCGTTTTCCTTACTTTATTTTTAGTAATTGCTTTTTCACTCATATTTCCTTAAGCAATGCACCTAAGCCTGGCAAGAGTAGTATATCTGAATGAATATTATTTTATATGTGATTTTAAATTTATAAGTAAAATTAAAATTCATTTTAATAATTCCTTAGTTAAAATTAAATCAAATACTTGAATTTAAATATTTAATTAGGACAAAAGGCAAAGAATAAAGCTGGTTAGTCACATCAACTTTCTTGAGTACCTGTTTCTTCCTTCACAAACATTACCTGGTATCCTCTAGATTCTCCTTAATTCCTTTAGGTCACTGAGCCTGTGCCTATTTTCATTTTGGGGTTAAACACCTTAAGGTCTAGTAAAAATATAGTAACAAGAAATCTACTCCCTTGGTATTGTCCCCAGAAACATTCTCAGAATCTTTACAAACTGCCAGCGTGAGTTGAGAGACAGTGACTTTTAGAGTTTTAAATGAGTTTGGAGAGGTTGTGAGATGAATTAAGTTTGTACATCCTTTGTCCTGACATGCACCCAGCAGAGAAGTTAAAACTGAGCCAATCCAGCCATGCAGATCTGTGAACTCTAATAGGTGGCAGAGAAGAAAGCAAGAAAGCCGGTGGGCGGGGCTCCTCGGCTTCCTTGCTTATCGACCCCATCAGATGGATTCTAATGCTTTCACACTGGAGACCAAATCAATCGCGAAGCATGTTGATGTCTCTGCCAGACTCCATCTGATGGACTCCTGTGTACAAAGCCCCTCTGTATCCATCCTTTCAGCCCCGGCTTCCTAATCCATTACTGACAATTGTTTCCTTAGTAACTGCAAAAAGGCCCTATATTCACGGAAACAGCAGGGCTGAAGGTGTGGGCTGGATTTCAAATGTGTCCTTTATTTCTATGCTGGACATTCCCTGGGTCTTTTATTGGTAAATGTGGGCTTAAGCCATGAATGACACAGCAGACAGCTAAGTCCTCTGTGATTGCCTTTCCATGTCTTTTTGGACCACGCATATGAGAGTAAATATGAATCAGAGACTGTATCTTAGACAGCCTAGAATTTGAGCAGAGAGGAATCTTAGCAAGCTTAACTCTCTGTTTTATAGATGCATAAACTGACAATGCCCTATACAAAGTTATGTAGCTAAGTGCCAGTAGAAACGGGCTTAAAATAAATGTTCCCCTGACACTAATCAAATGTCCATGTCAATATACAAGGCTTCAAACTTCACATTCCTGTTTAATAAAAGATTTGGAGTTCATCTTTTCTTAGAGGTTATGTGCCTCTATAAGTCTTACCTTTCAGCAGGAATAAGCACAAGCCCAATCATAAGCAATTAGGTTGTCACCTTCCTTCTCTATTTCCACCCACTGTCCCTGGCACTCATCTTCCCTGGCCCTTTGATCCCTTAGCACTGCCCTTGGTTCCTGAAACCTGCCCTAGCCCGCTTTATGATGACTAGCTGCAGCAATCTCTCTAGCCCTGGGTCCCTAGAGGTGCTCTGTGATCTAGTTTTGAATTTTCCTTCTAGTATCTCAGATTGGCAGGGAGGGTGGGAGAAGGTCCCCTGCCTCTGTCTAAGAGTTATATACAATATTTTGAGGAACGTGTCTGAAAAAGACAATGACCAATCAGAACAGATGCTGGTCATAGCAATGGAGCAGAGTTCTGCTTTGCCAGGTTTGTATCCTGTGGTTTCTGAATCTTGATATGGTCCTGAAGGAATATGGAAGAGGAGTGAGGGAGAACAGGATAGTGAAGGGGTGGGTGGGAGTTTCACTTGGAGGGCATAAGCAGTGGCTATTAACGCACAGATGTGAAAGTATTTCAATTCCCTACACAGTGGAATACCAACCCTAACCCTTATCCAGGTCTCCAGGCTCCACACCAGTCCGTCCAAGTACACCCAGTTTCCGTGTCTGGTGAGGGGGATGGGACACAAACCAAAACTATTTTCAAAAGGTGAAATAACATTAAGATGAAGCTGCAGCCCCCAATTTTCCATAAATATAGCTTCTCCCAGGAGAGTGGCCCACCAGACATGCCTTCACTAGTCATGCTGGATGGCCAGTGGCTTTGGGAGGGTAAGAGCACCATAGCAATATTCAAGTCCAGCACTTCTCAAAGCGTGGTCCCCAGATTAGTGTTTGCCTGTGAAATGTTTGTGAACACTTATCTGTGATGAAATAAGAGACCTGAGACTGAATATAAATCAATCATGTGACCAAGTACACATGTTGAGTTCATCTGATTGTTTTTTTCCAAGGAAGGGAGCACTGTGATTGTGCTTATTTATATTCTGGTACAAGTTTCCTATATCTTTGTAGCAACCGATGAATCAACAGTTCAGGGACCAGACAGTTTGTGTTCTACTGCTCCAGAATAAACTCCCCAACAAGGCCTCGGCTTTGAACAATGCAAAAGGAATATTTTGGGAGTCAATTCTCTGGGATCTGAATCTCAATTCTGCCACTTCTTATCCCAATGACCATGTTCAAGTTATGTAACCTCTTTGAATTCATGTTCTTCCTTAAAATGGGAAAATATTATATATCACTTAAGTGTTTCTATGAATATTAAATGAAATATAATGTGCACAGGTACTATAGGGATGCACAGAGTAGATGCTCCATAAATGTGAATTTCAGGCATTTTTTTCTACATGCACTACTACACACACGGGCCTAGAAATCTGTATGAATCACATTTATACATAACATATAAATATATGTATGTCTTTAAAAACTAAAAATAGAGTTACCATATGATCCAGTGATCCCAATCCTGGGCATATATCTGGAGGAAACTCTATTTTGAAGATACATGGGGGACTTCCGGGAAGATGGCGGAAAAGTGAGATGCGGAGATCACCTTCCTCCCCACAGATACACCAGAAATACATCTACACGTGGAACAACTCCTACAGAACACCTACTGAACGCTGGCAGAAGAACTCAGACCTCCCAAAAGGCAAGAAACCCCCCCACGTAACTGGGTAGGGCAAAAGAAAAAACAGAGACAAAAGAATAGGGACGGTACCTGCACCAGCGGGAGGGAGCTGTGAAGGAGGAAAAGTGTCCACACACTAGGAAGCCCCTTCGCGGGCAGAGACTGCGGGTGGCGGAGCGCGGGAGCATCAGAGCCGCAGAGGAGAGCACAGCAACAGGGGTGCGGAGGGCAAAGCGGAGAGATTCCAGCACGGAGGATCAGGGCCGCCTGGCACTCACCAGCCGAGAGGCTTGTCTGCTCATCCGCCGGGGCGGGCGGGGCTGAGAGCTGAGGCTCGGGCTTCAGTCGGAGCGTGCAGGGAGAGGACTGGGGTGGGCTGCGTGAACACAGCCTGCAGGGCGTTAGTGCGCCGCGGCTAGCCAGGAAGGAGTCCGGGGAAAACTCTGGACCTGCCAAAGAGGCAAGAGACTTTTTCTTCCCTCTTTATTTCCTGGTACGCGAGGAGAGGGGATTAAGAGCGCTGCTTAAAGGAGCTCCAGAGACGGCCGCGAGCCGCGGCTAAAAATGCGGACGCCAGAGACAGACATGAGACGCTAAGGCCGCTGCTACCGCCACCAAGAAGCCTGTGTGCGAACACAGGTCACTATCCACACCCCCTTCCGGGGAGCCTGTGCAGCCCGCCACTGCCAG
>NW_020175833.1:1787-2721 GCF_003031525.2 Neophocaena asiaeorientalis asiaeorientalis | reverse complement strand
CCCGCCCCGCACTCCGTGCCCCTCCCTCCCCCGGCCTAAGTGAGCCAGAGCTGCTTAATCAGCGGCTCCTTTAACCCCGTCCTGTCTGAGCAAAGAACAGACGCCCTCCGGCGACCTACACGCAGAGGCGAGTCCGAATCCAAAGCTGAGCCCCTGGGAGCTGTGAGCACAAATAAGAGAAAGGGAAATCTCTCCCAGCAGCCACAGAAGCAGCGGATTAAAGCTCCACAATCAACCTGATGTACCCTGCATCTGTGGAATACAGGAATAGACAAGGAATCATCCCAAATTAAGGAGCCCTGTGGATGAAAGGCTCTTGGTGCTGCAGCCAGGAGTTAGTGCTGTGCCTCTGAGGTGGGAGAGCCAACTTCAGGACACTGGTCCACAAGACACCTCCCAGCTGCACATAATATCAAACGGCGAAAATCTCCCAGAGATCTCCATCTCAACGCCAGCACCAAGCTTCACTCAATGACCAGCAAGCTACAGTGCTGAACATCCTATGCCAAACAACTAGCAAGACAGGAACACAACCCCACCCATTAGAAGAGAGGCTGCCTAAAATCATAGTAAGTCCACAGATAACCCAAAACACACCACCAGACAAGGACCTGCCCACCAGAAAGACAAGATCCAGCCTCATCCACCAGAACACAGGCACTAGTCCCCTCCACCAGGAAGCCTACACAACCCACTGAACCAACCTTAGCCACTGGGGACAGACACCAAAAACAACGGGAACTACGAACCTGCAGCCTGCAAAAAGGAGACCCCAAACACAGTAAGATAAGCAAAATGAGAAGACAGAAAAACACACAGCAGATGAGGGAGCAAGATAAAAACCCACCAGACCTAACAAATTAAGAGGAAATAGGCAGTCTACCTGAAAAAGAATTCAGAATAATGATAGTAAGGATGATCCGAAATCTTGGAA
>NW_020175833.1:599-867 GCF_003031525.2 Neophocaena asiaeorientalis asiaeorientalis | reverse complement strand
CAGACAAGCAAAAGCTGAGAGAGTTCAGCACCACCAAACCAGCTCTACAACAACTGCTAAAGGAACTTCTCTAGGCAAGAAACACAAGAGAAGGAAAAGACCTACAATAATGAACCCAAAACAATTCAGAAAAATGGGAATGGGAACATACATGTCGATAATTACCTTAAATGTAAATGGACTAAATGCTCCCACCAAAAGACACAGATTGGCTGAATGGATACAAAAACAAGACGCATATATTTGCTGTCTACAAGAGACCCACTTC
>NW_020175833.1:0-441 GCF_003031525.2 Neophocaena asiaeorientalis asiaeorientalis | reverse complement strand
CTATTAGAAGAGACAAAGAAGGACACTACATAATGATCAAGGGATCGATCCAAGAAGAAGATATAACACTTGTAAATATTTATGCACCCAACATAGGAGCACCTCACTACATAAGGCAAATACTAACAGCCATAAAAGGGGAAATCGACAGTAACACATTCATAGTAGGGGACTTTAACACCCCACTTTTTTTTTTTTTCTCAAGTGCTCATGGAACATTCTCCAGGATAGATCATATCTTGGGTCACAAATCAAGCCTTGGTAAATTTAAGAAAATTGAAATTGTATCAGGTATCTTTTCTGATGACAATGCTATGAGACTAGATATGAATTCAGGAAAAATTCTGTAGAAAATACAAAAACATGCAGGCTAAACAATACACTACTTAATAATGAAATGATTGATCACTGAAGAAATCAAAGAGGAAATCAAAAAATACC